>NW_009661370.1:3035810-3095662 GCF_000708025.1 Charadrius vociferus
AGTTAATGTAAGCTAAATTATTATTTTGCTTAAATTTACACCCTTCTAAGTTGAAAAACATGTTCTTTTGGGATCTGTTTATTAGACAGTAAGGAGAGGTCTCCAATTTCAACCACCACAGTGAAGAAAGCCAAGTAATTCCTACAACATTTTAATTCTAGTCAAAGTTTTTAAAGCTACTTGAGAAAAGGGGCACTAGAATATATATCTCACAAATATATACAGACAATAAATACATATACACACACAAAACACAAATTTTGAATCAGTTTTAGGTTGTTGGGGTCTGCTTTTTTAATAACTACCACAAAAATACACCCAAAAAATTAAACAAGACAGCAGTACATTCTTGAAGCACATGAAAATGCAATCTGATCTTTATGCAAAAAGCACCCTCGTAACATGCAACTCTTTAATTAATGTTGTATTTAATAATACACTGGCTAACAACAATAACAAAGAATGCTTAATGAAGGTTTGTTTCGAACATGACCCTCGTGCCTGGCTCTGTATTCGCCTCTGTACTGCAACCTTAACGATTTTTCTTTTTGCCTTTGACAGCTAGTAACAAGAATCCTGCCTTCAGGACATTTTACAAAATATGTTTATTCTAGTGATGCAATGTTTGCAGTTTTGCTACTGCTGAGGAGCTTCACAAAGAAGAGCTTTCTAAGAAACCATATAAGTAGTCAACAAATCCATGATAGACAAATATATCGCTCAAAGTTCATAATTTTTTTACTTCACCTCAGAACTCAAAGTCTCTCTTCAAACATATACTTCACCTCAGATTCAATGGTTGCTGTTGTTAGCCTCACCACTTGTAATCCTTAAGCATGTGGAAATTTAGCAATTCTTGAAAAATTATTCAGCAATTTAAAATTAATCTTATTTAAAAGTGTATTTTTTTTAAAAATCACTTTTGAAAAACATCCACATTTTTCAATATGTAAATGGTTTTAGAGGTGTGAAGGAAATGTCTTTAATATACAGTGCTGATAAGCAACAGAAACCTGAGTTCAAAAACTTGCTTCCTTAAAAGAAGCAACAGCTGCCACACAGACATAAGTGAGATTTAAGGGAAGGAGGGGGGGGGGGAAGGAAGGAAAAAAAACCACAACCAACCACACCCCCTCCAAGCAGAGAATACCAGAAATCTGCCTCTTGTCTGTGTCATCAATTTAAAAAATTGATTTAATAGAAATAATACAAAAATATTATTCTCCCTTCTTTTTTTTCTTTTTCTTTCTTTTTTAAGGCACTTTTTTGCTCAATCAAGCTCCAGTTCCCCTACACTAACATTTGACGGGGAGGGGAACTGAATTTATCTAAGAGCATTTAACAAAATTATATAAGTTAATAAAACAACCATATACAATTTTTCTTTAAAAGAAACAACCGTAATTAATGTCAGGTCAAGTAAAACATCAGAAGTAATGCCAGTGGTTTTGAGATTGAATTTACTTACCTTGGCCCTCTGAGGGCAGTGTTACCTAACACACGATTAGAAGCATCAGCAGACTATTTGATTAAGTCAGTAGACACAAGTAAATGTAAAGCACTCCTGTTAAATATTTACTTACTTCTGATTTCATGATAACAACTTTGCAATACAGTTCAAAGCTACAGTAAAAAATAAATTTTAAAGAAATTTAAAAGTATACGTGTCCTCCTGATTCAATATAGGTCCTTCAATCTAATGTAAATATGCAAAATCTTATTTCATACAAAAAAAATTGAATAAAACGATGATTTTTCCTAATGAGCCTTAGCATTTTAAAAGCTATTTTTATTATATACCCCCGCCCAAGGATTTGCCAGCAGTTCAAAGAAAAGCAGAATTTAGAACTAACGCTTTTTGATTTTGTCTTTTACACTTTGAGACAGCGATTATTTATTTATACTAACTGTTTTCCCACAGTTCCCAGTAATGCTAAATGACATTTTGAGCACATCTGTACTTACATTAGACAAATTATTTTTTCCAGTCACAACTGGGAAACAGGAAACCTTTCATGCTATGTGTGGGCATCAGCTTATACCACAGCTAAGCTTCCATTAGGTTTACTGCAAATTGGGGAATTAAGGTGAGAAAGTTCAAGTGCCCTTCACTGCCCATGACATCACAAGGATCCAGTGCAGATATAAAAACTGGTCAATTTATGCTCAGCTATTCACATCTGTGTGGCCAGAAACCAGTAAAAGCCACACAGATGTTAAGAGTTTGCAGAGAGCCCCAGGCAGCCCCGGAAGCTCCTCAGCTGAGCAAGGGGAGAAGAAAGCAGGGACAACCCTCTCCTCCATGCCAGCCAAGATGCACTGAAGAGCAGTCAAACGATAGGATCTATTTTTCCTGAAGCAGTAGCAGGTAGTGATAGAAGACAAGGGCCCCTACTAGTAAAACAGAGTAATTCCAAGTGGAGAGGTGGAGTCACCAGGCCGGGCAAAGCGGCCCTCCATGGTCTCAGCATGCATGTCTGCAGCTAAAGCCGCAGGGAGGACCAAGCTTCTCAATGCGACATTTTTCCCTGCTCTTACTGTGGGGTTTTCCTCCCCCCAGGCACCAAACACAACCCACAAACATGTTCCAGCTAGAGGCTCACTAGGGTTCCAGCTAGAGGCTCGCTAGGGTTCGAATCACCACCCACCCTGATTTTTTCAGTACGACTACGGGAGTGAGTCAGTGTCCTATCTTGTATAAATGCAACACTACTTCAGTTCCTGCTGTTTATTCAACCCTTTCCTGTTGCATTAATAATCTTTTCTCTAAAATACCTAAAAATCCAGAGAAAGATACTCAATAACAGAGACACAAACCGCTATTCAAACGTCAATGCTGTTTTCAAACTGGGCATCTACAATATCCACATAAAATTACCGATGTGTTTTGGCATCTCATGGAAAACAAATGTTCACAGCACATACCCAATTGTCATGTGCACAAAATTCGGTTCTTTTAAAAAACTGTACCAGAAATACTGAGCTGACACCCTGACAAATTGAGAATTGACCTTTACCACGTCAATTTTGAGCCAACAGGAAGAAAGTCTTGCCAGTTTCAACATCACTCTCACTTCCCCTTCATTCTTGAAAGATAAGAATTAGAATAATAAATAAATTAAATAGAAGTTGATATTAACACATGCTGTCTGGAATAAGAGAGTCCTGTACTGCATCAGCATTACTGAACAACAAAGGAGATTCGTATTTTCTAAATACGTCTGCTACTCAGGAATGGAAAACCAAGGTCTATATCCCAGAAACATTATGGATACTGCTCACATTTTAAAAATTTCTCTCTTGTGGAAGGCTTCATAGGACCAGAGCCCAAATGCTATACTATTTAGCTGCCTCTCAAAGCAGTTTTGTAGTTTTAAATAATATTCAGATGTATCGGTGGTAAATGCAAAAAAAAAAAAAAATTTTAGAATTTCGCCTCACATATTTATTCTTTTTACACCTAAAAACCTTCACACTCTCCACACTTTTAAATTTTTGTAATTTTTATACAGGACTATCAGCATCAAGTGGTACTTTGTAAAACAGAAAAAAAAAAGTCTTTCCTTTCTTCTTTTTTTATCAAGTGCTAGTAGACCAAAGGATCTTTTTCAGAGTTTGAAAATATTTTAACAGTAAGACAAGCATACAAATATTCATCTATAAATTATACTGAATAAGACAGTCAGCTACAGCAGCAACAATTTAAATTCATGTACATTTGTATATATTAAAACAGATGATTAAATTTTAAATGCTTTTTACATGTAGCTAACGTGAATTACACATCTTCTTAATATTCTCTACTTACAACTTTTTGTAAAACAGCCAACTCTAGTTTACACAAGAAATCTCAAACTTTCCATTGTTTGCAAAAGAGTATGATAAGTTTGACAATAGCATTATCATTCAGCTGAGTTTCTTTGACAGATTAATGTGTTGTCAAAAATTATGTGACTTTCTCATCTTAAAACTGGTATACTTGCTAGCATATTTTCGCAAAGCAAACTGTCTCACTTTCAAAACTGGCACCTTGCAATAATTTTAAAATAGCTCCTCTGAACTTTCTCCTTGCAACTAGGTGTGCTCCTAGCTCGAGACCTTGCCGGATGCCAAAAAGCTAGCACCAACATCATTCACCTATGTTTCTTCCTCAAGCACATCGCCGAAGTCAACCTTTTTGCTTTATCATTTAGCCTGCATCATTTGCAATCAGTCCGAGATACGCAGAAACATTCCTCAAACTGCTAAAGAACAGCTCCACTGCTGCTGTACACATCAGGAGAACTCTTCGGTTGCATTAAATGCTTCATGATAAGCAGGAATGCAGCGCTACCCAGAGTAACTTGGACGTCACACCACCAATGACAGAACACAGAAAACGGCACAATTATGTGGAGGAGAACCGACAACCCAACCAACAGGCAAAAATCAATTCTCCATTTGCAGTGCCCTTGACCTCTGTCTAGGCTCAGATGCAGAAAACGGTACTTGGATAGGAGGCAGGCACACCTGAATGTTCAGTCAAAATTAAGTCGACACAATCCAAAACTGACTTCTTCCACTCAGACACGGTGATGATAAAAGAAGACATCAAATGCTCCCATCAGTAGTTATTGTTATCAATGACCTACAGACCTGGTGCTTATCAGAACAAAGACAGAAGACAAAGAAAAGGGGTTCCTTCACTTTTGGTGAGGGGTTGGTGGGAAGGAGTGGATAGGTTCATTCAGATAATATTTAAGTCATGCTGTGACTAACCAAAAAACACTGATATATACTGGTAACTGGAAGACATGCCTACAACTTCAACCACTGATTCATCTTCCATTTTTCAGTCCAATACAGATATCAGAAACTTGAATGTGCATGCAATATTTACAAAGAAAATTCCTTATTTTACTTTTTCCATTTTTTATCTTTGAAGTAAGAGATCACCTGGATAAGACAATGCTTTTGTTTAGCCTTTCTGAGCTAACTTAATTTCCCTCCATGCTTGCATTCTTTTTCACATTTCTTTCGCATTACCCTGGAAACTCATGATCAGCTGAAATCACCAAACAAAAAATAAGAAAGGATTTTAGCAGAAGAAAGAAAACCATATTCCTATAGAGCAATCAAAATTTATTTTACATGCAACTGTCAAACAGGAAAATATAAGTTATGCCTGACCAGCTACTTGCCTTTAGAGAAAGAACTGAAAATAAGATCAAGTGAGAGAGAAAATTAGTTGCTAATCTCATTCTAACCCCTAGCATTTACTTGTCTACTATATAATACTAGACAATCACCAATTGGCACTTTCTGCATAAGAAAAGCTCAGGATGCAATAGTAGGGGTATGCAACGTATCAGTCTTGAGGTAGAAAGACAAAGCTATGTAAGAACTTGTATAGCACCTGTCCACCAAATGTCTGAGACTGAAATAACTGCATTACTCTTTCTACTGCCACGAGTACCAAATTTATCAAGTTGCTTTTTTTTTTTTTTTTTTTTTAAAAAAAAACCACAACATGGAGAAATCAAAAGTTCTCTTCCCTACAAGAAAAGGCTCTTTTTAGGAATAAACAACAGAGGGAGGGAAGATATTAAACTCCTGAACTAATTAACAGAAGTAAAGGAGGCGGTGGGGGACAATGATAATTAATATGTACCCTCCTCCAAACCAAATCTCCACATACATTCATTCTGTATATGCACACACAACAGCAGCATCATAAACCGTCTCAAGTTCTTGCCATTATTCAGTTCGACATCTGCACATGTTTATGCGTCTCTCCAAACAACCTCTTGAACACCCTGCTGGAGCTGTCATTTTTTTCTTCTCCCTATCTGGCAGATGGCAAGTCAACAATCGGCATCAACAGCAGCCGAATATCTCCCCCCTCCATCCGACCCCCCTAAACAGACACAATAATAACTTCTTTGTGCTTCCCCACAATGCAGCTGCTTAAACCATTTCGCTACAAGGCTGCTTTGCCTTAATAAAAAAAAAAAAAAAAAAAAAAAAAAAAAAAAAAAAAAAAAATCCCTTCTGTCAAGTCTAAAAAGCAGCATAATGTTAAGCAAGCTAAAGCCACAGCACAGCTGCAAACGGGCAGACACATTGACAGCTCCTCCCTTAACAAAGCCCTGTGAATTGAAGGGGGTTCATCTGAGGCTCACACAGTAATTAGTATAAAAAAGTCCGACAGCCTCTATTATGCTAGGAAAAAAAAACTGGACAGAACTGGGCTGCTGTTTTGCGTCAAGAGTTCTGCTGCAGAGTAGATAAATCATGTTGGGTTTTTTTCCTCTCTTTTTAAAGACAGTAATAAGGAGGATGAGAGAAGCTAATTTGAAAACTTGGACACAGTAATTGTACCATATGGTGAGCATTTATCCCTTCTGAAATACACGCTAACAGTCACTTACATGCACAGTGCTTTGTTTTACAGTTGTTATTCTCTCTACCATATTCATAAAATGGATCTGAATATCCGATACTCCAGAGAAGTTGTGTGTAATTAGCAGCAAAACTGCCTGAGCTTAATATATTGGCCTACCATAGCAATCTAGTTAATTGCAGAAAATCCCATGCCCCCAAATTTAAATAGTGTCCACTTCAAGGATTTTTTATTTCTCTCAAACTGGCTAAATATCACACATAATAAAGTTCAGAGAAGTAATTTATTGACAGTAATACTCCTTGATACTGTTGGCTCTAAAACGCATGAGAGGGAGGTGTTTTCCTTTTCATCCATGCAGTATAGAGGAATTAATTCAAGAACCATTTAACAGAAACACAACATATTTCAGTTCCATCGTACTTGGGAAAGGAATTTCTCTGTAAACTTAAAGGTGAAACTGAACTTCAGCACGGGGCACGGGAGGGAGACAAAGACTTCAAATCCACTCCCCCACCTCTACCCCCATTTTCTTCCTGGATCGTATTTTCCAGTATTTTTATTAGCAATCTAAACACTTCATTTATAAGGGCCTTCAAAATTTGGAAAATATACCATCCAACCCTCAAGGTCTGCTTGCTCTCTACCACGTACTTCCAGCTTTTCACCAAATCATCCTGGAATCACAAAAGAGAAGGAACCAGTTGAGGGGAGCTGGGAAAATGTAGGCTTCTTTAAATAAAGGAAACACTGTAGTTAATTGACAAAATTAATAGATCTTAGAAATACTGCCTACAGAAAATAAGATGTAGTAAACTTCCAAAGAAGGGAAATAAAAAACTCAAGCAAAATAAAAGATGAAAAACTGGTGAAAAATCATCCAGACCTAAAATGAAGTCTGCAACTGAGGATAATAGTATTTGCAAAGAACCAGAATGGCTTCTTTCTTTTGGTCTTTACCTCAGAAGACAAAAACAGGTAACAAATCCATTCACTGTCTCTGGACCAAAAGGAGGTACTGGAGCACAGTGCTAAGTACTAAGGAGTCCCAGAACTAGGCAGAATACATCCACAATTACTAAGAAATTGTAAGTGAGGTGAAAACTACTAGCAAAAACCAGCTACCCTTCAATGATGACAGTTAAACTGAAGGATAATAAATGGAGAATTACACCCCAGGCCCCCAAGAACAACCAAAAAACATCCAAAAAAACCTTGAAAATTTGAAGTCAATTGGCTGGGTGGTAATCAAAGAAAACTGTTTATAATACTGTTTTTAACCATACACATAAATAACGCAAACTGACGTAAGATAAACAAGGCAGCACTGCCTGTCAGTAGAAAATCATGTCCATCATACATATGGGGTTTCTTTAAGAATGTCAAGAAAATAAAATGGATAAAGACTAACTGACACAATTTATTTCAACTTTTAAAAACCTTTTAATAAGTTTAAGGAAACAGTGGTTGTGCGGAAGAAAAAGGCTGTGTGGTGGAATAGAACAGAAAAGAAATAGGAAACTGGGTAAAAGGAAGAGAGCAAAATAAGATTACATAGTCAATTTTCAATCTGTGATGCTCTACAATTCTCTGTTAGGAACATTTTTAGTCAATATATACAACAATGATCTGGGATCGCCACTGCATATACTGAAAGGCAGTAAAACTATTCAAGTTTATTAAGAATGTGGAGCATTTCAGAGTGGCAAAGCTATGCCAGTGAGCTGAGAAACACCAGATGAAATACAGTGAAGAATTACTTGAATTAATAACCTGAAATACTCATACACCGTGTTTAGTTTTAAATTACCCACTAAAGAGCAATTAATGTAACCTTTGCTTAAGTATGCAGTCTTAAGAAGAAAGAAACAAAAACATTACCATTTGTAAAGTTACACAATTTTAGGAACACTGAAAATATTAGTATTCCATGATAAACAAATAAATTACAGTTTTGCTAACTATATTAAAAAAATGGGAAGAGAACAGAAGGGCTTCAGAGACAAAACACTGGAAAAAAACAAAACGGGAGTTAGAGAGAAGCAGAGTGAGGAGAGAAAGAATGGATTAGACTTCGGGTTCAAAGGAAGGACAACAAAAGGATTTAATGACACAAATGGACAACAGTAGAATATCAGTCATTCACAGGCACGTATTTTCAGACGAGTTCAGGAACAGACTTTCAAACATTCAGCATCTGCAGTTCTAGCTGGATTCTGTAACATCACCATGTAACCAGCGGTTTGCACGATGGCAATGCCAGCCCCTCTCCCACCAATTCAGCGCCCAACAACTACTAGCACCTTTAGAAAAAGCCAGCCTCTCCTTGAATGCTGTGAGGCATCTCCAAAACTGTGTGAGCACTTTTTCTTAAAAAATTAAAATCTCACGTGCAGGAAGTTGGAGTGAACATTCAACACAGGCAGGCTCTTCCTTTAATTGCCATGCATCTTTGTCTGAGCACAAATCTGGTACTAGCCAGGGAGTACTAATGGTGAATTAAAGTCCCAGTCCTTGGCTACTTTGGTTCACCTTAAATACAACCAAGTACCAGCACAGTGTGTTTGGGAAGGTGAGGAACACTTGCAAAGGAAGCGTGCAGTGCGTCCCATCTCCCACTCCACTGAGTCAGCGCTGGTATCCACGCAGCTGAGGCAGGTCTGCAAAATGATCTAACCAAAAAGACACCCCAAATAAATAGGTTTTGACCAGATCAGAACTATTTCAGCTCACTGTACAGCAAGTATGAGCACAAAGGAGACACAGGGAATAATTGGCTGGGGGCAAGAAAGATGCAAGGGAGAAGGGGCATCAGCATGAACGGATGCAAGATCAACTACTGATTAATTGGACTCCTGGTCTACTGTGTGATTGCAGTTCTTGTTTTTCAGTTAAGCTAGAAAATCAGGTTCAAGTGATTCAAATTTCTAAGATCAACTGCATCTCTAAGCAACAATGCCACGATAGTTCTGATGCAATATTTAACCAAGAATTTCCCTAATACATTTTCACATTCTATACAAGCAAAGTATATTCTGATATATGTGTCAGAATATATTCTGACAACATTTCCTTTACACATGTACGCAGAAATTACAGATAAAAAAATGAAAACTATAAGGAATATGTACAAATGTTTGTATTCTGGCAAATAATTGCAAAATCACTTAAAATTTGCAATTTGAAAAAAGCTAGAAATACAATACTTTGACATATATTTGTGAAGCAGTTACTACAATTTAATGATATTAACAAAATCTTAGCAACACAGAGATCCCAATATAAATTGATATTTTGAGTTAGCCATGCAATACTTCCCATCCTAGAAGCAGTGCCAGAAGAAAAGAACAATTTGGTCAGTAAAGTATTTTCTTAAATTTGCAGACTATAATTAAAGTAATAGAAGCTAAAAAAAAAAAAAAATTCACGTTTTTAACACCAGGTTTCTACCTATTTCTAAAATACTTCACTGCCTTAAAAGGAATAAAACTGCTCGTAACACCCACATAAGAAGCATAATATGGTTCAATTTTAATATATATATATATTAAAATAGTTTATCTTGCACGATTTTATTGGATTACAATTGCAATAAACATTCAGGCAAGTTAGGTGTTAAAAAGTCTTTTGCTTCAAGTTTTTCCAGTCCTCTGAATTAAAAGAAAGCTTGACTGATAAGCAGAAATGTGAAATTCTAGACCCTGAAATTTTACTACCACAAAATTTTTGCCTAATTTTCAGTCACTTTAGAAACTTTTAAAACAGAGCTGTAAATTATGAAACCCAAAATTCCAGCCACAAGATGGAACTGAAAGATGACTGACCTGGATAAGGCATATACATTTATCTAGCGAACCTGAGGATGAGGTTTGTTACTGTTTTCCCGCTA
Organism: Charadrius vociferus; assembly: GCF_000708025.1. Classification (NCBI taxonomy): domain Eukaryota; kingdom Metazoa; phylum Chordata; class Aves; order Charadriiformes; family Charadriidae; genus Charadrius; species Charadrius vociferus. The sequence continues at coordinate 3,046,082 of NW_009661370.1, forward strand.
ACAGACACCCATTTTGTGGTTTCTCCACTATGAGCATACAATTTTTTTCCTAATCTGAATTACTGATTTTTTTTATCATTTTTTTTTAAATTTTTTTTTTTAAGTTTTTAATGATTTAGCCTCCACGATAGTTTTGATGCAAAAGGCAGTCTAATAACTTATAGGATGACCTTAAATAGATCTCAGCAAACTCCACAATTATTTTATTCAATGCAGAAGTAAAATTTCATACAAGAGGAAACAACGATAATATCCTCCTACATCTGGCCTTCCTGAAATTCTGACTATACATACAATAATTAACTGGCACCAAATATTTAACATTTGTGACACCAAAATAACAGGGACCAATAAGGAACTGTAATTTTCAAAAAATATATTTGCATTACTGTTGAGTTAACTAAACAAGTTTGATATGATTTTAGTGGACGTTTTTTCCTCTAGAAAGTAAACAGCACAATTTTCTAATAATAAAAACAAAATGGAAACTGACTTACAACACTGACTTCAAAATCCTTGTGAAAGTCTGTACTGGTGATGTCACAAATGCTGTCACATCTGAGCGGGTATTGTCTGTAGAAGGTTCAGAAATGTCCATTTTAATCAAAACATTTATTAGAGGTAGTTGTGTCTTTTGTTTTTACTTTAACGAATTACATAATTCCTTAAGAATCATGGTTGCAACTCCCTTTAAAAATAATAAATTAGGTAAACTCTAAATGGCTGAAATATAAGGATCTGGTCTATAATGGATATTAGAAACCCATGTAGGAGTGAGGGGAAATCCATGCTTTATTCTTCCCTCAGCCTTTGATAATGATGTTTGCATAACACTGATGTAACACTCACTTTTTCTAATTTGCTTAAAATGAACTACAAGTTACTTCCTCACAGAACTAAAAATGCCAGTGATAAAGTGCTACAAGACAGAAAACACAGTTTCTCCACGCTTGCAGTCATTTCCAAATTAAACCTTTTAACTTCATGACACTTAGAAGCAACATATTATCTTCCATTTCTCCACACTGCAAAACACTAGCTACTAAATAGTTACTTTTCTTATGTCAAGAAATTCTCACCTCACTGGTCAAAATCCCAGAGACAGAGACTTCAAAGAGATGGGGACACTTCTTCACTTAGATGCAAGTTGTAAGTGTCTGAAAAAAACCTTTTCCTTCTCTCCTTTCTCCCTGTGCAATTTGGGAGCACGGCCCTGCCAAAAGGACCATGCTGTACTACGGGAAGGGATTTGAGCTCTGTGTGTGCCCAAAGAACTCTTAAGCATTCATCTTCCTGTTTAGAGCATTTATAGCAGAACTATTTATATACTTAAGTTTCTTTTGATGCAAGTCATCTATGTTCTGTAATCATTTCTGTCTGTCCCCAGTAAAGACAACCAAACAAAGAAAGAAGCCTTTCCGATAAAGCCTTACAATGAGACAAATAAATTCAGATACAGAACTTCTTAAAACATCTTTTAAAATTTCGTATCTGTGACATAGGAACTGGAACAAATGACAACAGAATAAAGCTATGCTCTTATTTCAAATTCCAAAAAAAAAAAAAAAAAGTCTCATGCCAGAATGAGGTATGAGGACATATGGGCAGTCTATCACCTGACTACCAAACAACAGTACTAAAGCTGACACATGTTTGTTAATCCCGAGAGGTAAAACGCTGCTTTGTCTTCCGGGGGTCGTGCTGCAGATGAGTGCCTGTTATGATGCTGATGCATTTTTCCATGCTGACATTCCCCAGGGAGTTTAAGTTCCCCATCAGGGAGAAGAGACACAAATTTTTCGTCTCCTCTAGGAGTCTTCCTATTTCTGTTTACCCAGTCTGCAAGCACCAGCAGCACAGCTGAAACAGTTTTAACAAAAGCTTTTCTTCTGCATGTTTACAGTTTAATTCTGTTAAATTTTATAACAGGACTATTTAGTTTTCAGTGACAGCTTGATCTTGTACCAACAGATCACAGTTTGATAGGGAATGACTGAAATTTAGTGACGTGATTATTGGTTACAGACAGCAAGCTCTCTTCAGACAATCTGAGATGATTAAGTGGAGCAACATTTCCCAGAGATCTGGGCATTCTCTAACGTACTTTTTATCTTCATATGGGGCAGAATAAGGTGGGGTCAAGTGAGCAATGATCAGTAAGCGACAGAAACACTCTAGTCCTCTGGAAGTTTCTCATTGTTCTGAAATAAGTCTGTTTTCAGACTCCTCCAGTTCCAACAAAACCCCTCAGAAAATTCCAGGTGCAATTTTTCATTATACCTCAGCTGATCCAGCTGAGGAGAAACTCTGACTCCTCCTCCTTCCAGTCCTGCAGTCCAGTGGTCTTCTTTGTCTGGTCTGTCACTTGTGCAGCTCACTAGTCCAATAGGGGGGTGGGGAGGAAGGGCAGGGGGGAAGAAGGGAAGGAAGAGGACAGTTTCCTGCAAGATCAGACAACTGACCCCATCAGCTGACAAGTCTTGCTAAATTCATCACAAAGTGGCAAGTGGGGTCCAGGCAGGGTCTACCTGAATCTCCTCCTTCATTAGCAGCATACCATGAGATCTGATTAGGTATAAAAAGAAAACCTCCTCTGGATACTGTTTTCAAAACTCTTCTCTCCCTGACACACTGGACATCTGTTTAAAGGATGTAGTTATGTGAGTAACAAGTGGGAGAGCTGTATGTGTATCTATTGTTGATTGTAAAAGCACCAAAGCAGACAACATACAACTTCTTGTGGCCTCTGTTTGTAAACGGTTGATCGGTCGCGCTGCCCAGTCTCATTCTTCATGCGCATTTGCTCCTTAGGTGCAAGTGCAGAAATAGTAACACCCTCACCTTTATTTAAGGAGGAAAATTAACAGTGACTTACACAATACTTTTAGTGCTCTCTGTCTGTAAGTCTGTATTTGTGCTACCACAAACACATTTTTATTCTTAACCCAGCAACACTCCACGTGCTAGAGAAAGTGCCTTTACAGTGTCTTTAAACAATGCCATTTACTTAACATGTCAAAACAATATTAAGGAATTACTTTATTACTCTGAATCAGTACCTTCACATAGAAAAGTATAAAGCACTAGTGGGCTTAACTTAGTATAATGAGAAAACAAAAATACACAGCAAAGGAAGTATGTGGACACTCCACACTCAATAAGAGAGCTCTAACTGCCCGTGATACTGAGTACCAAAATGCCAAACTGGAGGCAACAGAAGTACCCACCTAAGAAAGACTATGAAACACACTAGGAACTACAGTAATTTTATCATTTCTTATTGATACAATATTGCTCAAACAGCATGTCAGCAGGCACCTCAGCAAAGAGCAACTGGATTTTTACTGTTTCATTTGAGTAACACTGAGAAAATCTTGGACAAATTCTCAACAAGTTCACATTTCATTGCTAATCTGAGTATCTCATGTGCAAATCTGCATAGGACATTTTGTGATTTTTATTCATGGTACCATGTATTTTAAGACAAAATGGAACATCTCGTAATTTCAGCATCATCTCTTTAAGGAAACAGGTCACAGAATTTTCCCCTGTTATGCATATACCAGTAAAAAACTATTTGGGTTTTTAGCACTTAAAATGCACTGTCTTGTTTTGAGGGTATCAATATGCTCTCCTTAGTATTTTTCAGATCTTTCTCTTAGTCACCCTCATCTTGGTTCTGAATACATCTGGATTCAACATTCAGTCATACATCTCCATTACTTCTTACACTGCTACATTAAAGAACTCTATGTTTCCCCATTAAGGTTCTTTCTCATGGCAAGGCAATCCCATACCCCTCAATACCCACACAGGTTTTCAGAATCGCATGTTCTAAAGTCATTCTCTCCAATGCCGAAAACATTATCATTTTTCTTCTCTACTATTTCTCCAGGATGTAAATATTCATTTTAATATTAAATATTAAAAGAGAAACTGGAATGGAACTCATAATTCCCATCTCCCTATGCTAATTTACTTCTCTGTATTCTTACTATGCATCTTGAGGAGCTGCAAGGAAACCATTTTCTGCAGAACTTGACTACAAATTCTCAAGAATTACAGGCATTAAAGAACCCAGAGATTTAACTCAATTTTTCAGTCCCTGGAACCCTAACATTTTCCAGCACAAACATGGAGTCCTAAATACCAAGAGAAGTGCTGTGTCCTATACCCTGGACAAGTTGGCTGGTTTTTTTTCAGTAATCTTTTGTAGGTGCTTCCAAAGCAGTCCACAGATCCCCCTGGATCTGCAAACAAGATGGAAACTACTATTATCTTATTATTTAAAATAATATTACTTCTCTAGTGGAAGATTTCTCCATCTCCCAGGAATCTATCTGAACGCCTCATGAGTAAGTTTTGCACTGGAGTGGAAGAAAGATGCCCAAGTAAATCTGACATGTAAATATTCAACATCAACAGGAAAAAATAGGTAAAAAAAAAGGCAAAAGACCAGCTCAAAAGACATTACAAACAGGCAGAAGACTACTGAAAATACTGTAAGATGAGGAAAAATGGCTGCTATAATTCAAAAAGAAAATAACATAGTTCTTCCTTCCTTTCCCAGCCGTATCCCACACAAAATCTACCTGGATGTCTTAAGAGAAAAGTGAAAAAGGTGATTGTAGGGTAAAGGTCTGTATTAAGAATGAAAAGCTTGCCCAAATAAGGAGAAAAATGAAAGACCATAAAATATGTCAGAGCAATGTAAACACAAAATTAAGAGAGCTAGGAAAGAATTTGAAGAGCTTCTTGCAAATGATGATTATCAAAACCAGGAAGCCAGACAAGAAATCAGTGGGACTGCTTGATAACAAAAGCACAGAAAGGGAACTCAACGAAAATAAGGTCACAGCAGAGAGGCACTATGAATTATTTGCCCTGGTCTTTATTGGTAAACACATTGAAAAGATACTTAAATCCAGACCATTCCCTGTAGCAGACAAGTGAAAGCTACATGAGTTAATGTAAACATATAGGAATTATTAGGTATCAGTAAGTCACCACGACTGGATGACAGTCAGCCAGGAGCGCTGAAGGAACTGAAAGGTGAAAACACAGAGGTGCTGGCCAAGGAGTACAACAACCCATCACTACGAATGGCCACACGCCCAGAAGACTCATGGATTGCCAATGCAACTTCAGACAAAGAGAGACTCTAGAAAGGATCCCAGAAACTACCCGAGAGTCTGACTCCTGCTGCTGGTAAGTCACTAGAGTCTACAATAAGTAAGGTCACAGAGCACATGAGGAGACATGGATCTGTTGGGAAAGAGCCATCACAGCTGCTGTGAAGGGAAAGCCTGCCTCACTAACCTGATGGAGTTCTACAAGGGGGGGCAATAAATGTAAGGGCAAAGGGTATCTAGTGGGCATAATGTGTTTGTCAAGGTTCCTTCCCAAATACAACTAAAGACATTAAGTTGCCACAGGACTGGGGAAGAGGCTCTTATACAGTCTGAAAGTTGATTAAGGAAGAGGAAACAAAACATGAGGTTTAATGGTCACTTTTCATCATAAGACAGACAGTCAGGAGGTCCCCCAGAGATCCATGCTGGGATCATTTTTATATGACGTCTTCATCCATGACCTGGACAGTGGTGTGATACAGATGATATTGCACTGTAGTGGATAGTCAAATGCATGTCTATGGCATGGAAAAACAGAAGGATGTCACAAAATTGAGTGGACAAAGGTGACAAATGAACGTCGAGTACATAAATGCGAGGTAATGTATCTAGGAAAAAAACCAATCTAAACTATGCTTCACAATGTTTACCTTAGAACCACAAATTATAGTTTAGTTGAGTCCTGGATTCACCACTGACAGCTCTATGAAATCTTAAGTTCGCATACAGCAGCAGCCAAAAAAAACTGACAAAAATGTTGGGTATGTCGGAAAGGATACTGAGAACAAGAGAAAGGACGTCATTTTGCTGATACAGAAAACACTGCTGCACCTACATCTTCATTACCCTGTGCAGTCTTGTCTTCACATCTCAGGAAGAATGTAGTGGAATTATGGGAAAATACAGAGAAGGGCAACCAAAACGATCCAGGGGATGGAGCAACCGCCTTTTTTAAGATAGGACGAAAAGACAGGGGCTCTTCAGTTTGGAGAAGAGAAGGTTGAGATTTACAAAATCATGAAAGCAGTAGGTAAATACAGAACTGCTGTTCACCGCATACCACAATACAATACTTAAATCTGTTAGTTAGTGGTGAAACAGGTCCATAATTGGTACTAGAAGGATCACACAGAGATAAACCATCTTACTTTACAAATACAACAGTTCTGCACACTGGGAAAGTACAAGGGGAGTAAAAGGCAAGAAAATGTCCAATGTTGCAAGCTCTCCCTAAACAGCATCTCCTCTGCCACTGCTGCAGATGGAATACTGGGCTAAATGGGCCACCAGTATGACTCAGCAGGCTTTTTCTTATGTTATGATTACTTGAAAAAGTTTTCCTGGTTTGCAAGCCAACTGCCTTGCAACAATTTAAAACCATAATTCCTTCTCCTCTCTGCTGTACACGTGAAGAATAGATTATGTTATCACTTCTCCTTTCTTATTTAGCCTCAGTAATTGCAATTCATTCAACCTATACTCACAGGTCACACTCCCTAAATCGCTGATCACTCTCATTGCTGGTCTCTGTTTATAGTCTGAACTGCAGCATCCAGAAATGGATGCAGTTGTCCAGCTAAGACCTTAAGTGATCAATGGAGCAGAAAGATGCATCACACAGGCTCTTATTGTTGTTATTACTGTTTATACATGCCTGTGTTTGCCTTCTTCACAGCAGTGAGATATGATTAATATGATTTATTATTAATAATAAAACCTTGTGATCCACGTTACCTACTGCACTTTTTTCTGAAGAATCACTTACTTATGTAGCCACCCAGTCCCCATCCATTTCTTTGTCAAGTAGATCATTCTGGAGTGCGTGTCAAACTTGCTCTCCCTGGATAGCTTCCAGCTTTCACACATTGCATCCCCATGTTACAGATACCCTTCTGAATTCTAATCCCATCCTCCAGCATGCCTGCAGTCCCTTTCATCTCGAAGACACCTCAAAACATTAATAACCATTCTGTTTTCCATTACTCCACGCATCAATGAAAGTACTGCCTAGGCGTAAGTCAGAAAACAGCCTAACAAAATTCTACTCCATATTTACTTTCATTTTGCTACTGAACCTTTAATAATTACTCAGCAGTTTTCTAACAGTTTTGCTCTTAGAAATAAACCTCAAAGTTCTTTCATCTAATGTATGCGTCTCTTGTCTCCGTATGAAAATGGTATCCACAGAATATCAAAAGCCTGACTATATCCAAGATATGACATCCAAAGCTTCTCTACTATACAGAGTGCTACCTTGTCAATAAAAGGAAATTTTATTAGTTTGATACAATTTAACCTTGCCAAATCCAGTGATTCATCTCATTATTTTCTAGATGTTCACAAATAGTCTACTTGTTCTAGTGCTTTCCCTTAAGTTAAATTGATGTTAAGCATTTTGCCATATTAAAACACATTTTGTTCGAACATAAAAATCATGAAAAGCAATCCAGATTTTTCAGTGTTATTTATTACATTACAGTCTATGTTATCTAAAATTTTATCATCAGTAGTTTTGTATTTGTTTTCTAAAGTACTGAATCTGTCAAATAGAGCCAGTCCTACAACTGATAACTGCAGAATACAAGAGTAGTATCATCACACACATTCATCTCCCAAATTTTTAGACAAACCTTCCAGTTTGACTTTGGGTTATATAAAAAATAGAAAGGAAAAAAATGGAATACAGCTTAGCGTCATAAAATTATGAAGGAAAAAAAAAAAGAATCCAGCTTAGTCTCAAAAGAAGCAAAGGCTTTACTAAAGGTCTTATTCCTTTGTGTACAACAGGCCACATGACTGATCTTTAACTCTGACATTAACACAACATAGTAAGAGTGTTCCAGAATAATGGCATAATTAACTCAAAATGCCCACTGCAAATATAAAAGAAAAACACCTTCAAATATTCAACAAATAGCACCTTGCCACGACTATTGTTATCTGCTGCTGCCAATCAGTATTGTTATGGTTGTACAAAGACTCCAGTGCACCAGACTGTCGCTAATTATGTATATTCAAGTGATTAGCAAGCACTTGTTGCCTCGTTCACACCACCCTCCAAACAGCAGCCTTTGAGAGGAGAATAGACTGCAAATTTATTGAGAGAACACTGTTAATCCTTTGGGGAGAATGTAAATGTAAACAGGACTACTCTACATCAAGGTGCTTTGACAACAAAAATCATCTGCATAAACACATGCTCAACAACAAACAGGTGTTCTATTTCACAACTAGCGCCCATTTGATGCTTTCAAGTAAGCATTATGCACAAACTGTTAGAAGTACTTTGAAACCAGCTGCAATTACTATAATTAGCTGTTTTCCTACACTTTGGGTTTTTTTTTTTCCCCTGTACCTGTTCGGTATTGTGTTGGTTGCAATCTGTAAACTCCAGTGAAGCTAAGGTTCTAGCCTCCTGTTTAAAGATTATTATCTTTTCGGTTCCGTACACACCATGGTAAGTTCATACTTATCGTTAAAATGCCACCAGTTACAAGATGATGTTTGCATTAAATAACTTAACAGTCCTACAAATGTCAGGTCACTCATCTAACACTCACCGTGAATAGGAAAACAAGGACAACTGCCAAAATAGCACCATAAAAATAGTAAGCCTTCAATGTTCAGGATTTCCCTTTTTTACAGAAATGTCCCCAGGAACTAACAAGATTTATTTTTAATAACAAGAACTTTACTTCCAGTTTTATCAGACAATGGGTGGTGAAAAGTCTTGCTTGTAGACAGCTACTCCTTCTAATATGCTCCAAGTAAATGTTTTTAAAAATTATTTGGTCAGAATGCACATGCTTCCCTCTGTTTAATGAAAACAAAATACATACAAAACACCTCGGCCTTATTTTTTATTATTAAAATGATGTATTCAAGTGCCTTTCTATTCTTGCCTCTCACTCAGCCTTCTGTGGCATCTACACAGCTCTTAAGTTTTCAGCTATTCCAAATGCTCCACCACAGTGATGCATTTCTATAGGTGAGTTCAACGTGAACAACAAATAAGTCTAGTGGCCTCTTCTCCAAAGTCAAACCCTAATGTGCTAATTTCACAAGCTTGGCAGTGCTGCCTACAGAGAGCTAACATCCGATTCTCCCACCTTATGATTTGCCAGATTTTAACCACTGAACTGAGTAATTCCATATTCAGCACCTGCTGAGAGAAGATTTTTTTCACAAATGAAAAGCTTAACGAGTAAAGACTGGGACTGCCCAGGGAGTAAGAACACAGCTGGGAGGAAGGGCTAAGGATGATAAATATACAGTGCTACCTGAGGTCCCCCTAATGCTTTTTCCATCTGTAACAGAAGAGTTCTGTTTTTGTGGATGTCCACACAAGATGATCTACAGAGCTCTCCAAATTTTTAACAACGTCCACTACTTTCTTCCCACCAACTTCCGCTCAGCTCAAAATTATACAAAACCTTCAGTTTGGCTGGGCCAGCCAAGCAATAGACACTGTACTCATAGCAGTTATTCTTTGAAAGACTGAAAGAATGACCAAAAAGATTAATAAAAAGTTGTAATACTAAAAGACTTCCCACAGAAATGCAGGGAGCATCGTATATCTAGAAAACTCCAGGCAAAGCTAATTTTTGGGCATCTTCCAGAGAGACTCAATCCTTTAAGAAGCCCAGAGCATGAGAAACCAAGAGTTGCTCTCATTTTCTGTTAGCTCTTCCAGCAAAGCTGTATATAGTGAACCCAGCAGTTTCAATTGTACAAGCAACCCCCACAATGATGCAGATATTACTTTTTCTCTGCTCTTTCTTTCTTGACAAACAGAAAAATCTGGAAAGTTATCAAAACAAAAATAAAGATGACTATATCTACAGCTTGTATATTCAAATATGAAGGAACACCAGATTCAGAGCTACCTTAAGTTTTTAATCTACACTAACAGCTGTAAGTTAGAGAATGTTGTCTTGTATTAGAGTCGTCTTTGCGATTCGTACTTCTAGCTCTTACACTGTAATCCCAAATCAAATTTCTCAATACAGTAGCACCCAACCACTGAAAAAAAAAGCAAACACCACATAGCATCAACATTACCATTCGTTTGACCCGCAGTAAGGTAATTCGAGGAGCTAGACTTTTCTTTTTGGTATACACTATTTTTTTTATGTCCGTTTAATTCCTTGAACCAACACTGCTCACTTAGATGAGCACTGTTGCTGCATCAAAAGATGGAGTTGAAATGCATATGCAAAGGTCGCAGTTAACAGCCCCTTCTTCCCCCTTCTAGAGACAACCAGACATCAGTTAGCTAATTTAAGTATATCATAATCTCTGTGTCTCGGCACATGAACAGATATGTAATGGTTTAAGTTAACCATCTGAATTTGCAGTAAAATAGACTCAGAGTTAGTGATTTGTTATAGAATTTCTGATAGGAACAGTAACTTCTACTGTCACCACATGAAGGGGTTCAGAGGGCGGGAACAAACAGCTGTGAAATGCTTAAACAGCTCCAAGTACATACAGAAATATGGGTCAGTTATTTTATTGTCAAATAAGTCAGCTATATGCTAAACCGAATATGTGACTATAAGGGTGTTCTCTACTCACTGATATCACCACTGCGCATAAAGTTACATGCAGACACATCCACTTTCTGTTTGTTTATTTAAGACTCTCTGTGAGACTCAAAGGCAACTAATTAGGAGAAACACTGTATTGAATTCCAACATAAGGAGGAATTTAGGGCCTGGTACCCCATTTACACACGCAAGCATGTACTGTTTCTGTGTTTCAAGTAAAAGCTCTGAGAGGGAGAAAAAGAAGAGTATATAATAGAGGTCACTATCAGTATTCACAAAGAAATACACATTATTTGATAAAAGTATTAAAGCTTTACAAACTAGCAGCATCCCAAAAAAATCTATGCATCTGTTTACACTCACTTTATTACAGGGCATATATTTAAGCATTCAGATGAGATCAATAGGAAAACATTCTAAAGAAATGCTTTGAAATTGCAAGTCTTAAGCGACTCAGACAAATAATAAAATACGCTAATCAGCCATGGGTTCCAGAGAAGAAAGAAAGAAATGTAATTTTAACATGAGACCATTTTGAGCTTTATAGCATTACAGTTACCACTGATTTACTGCATTTCATTACACTCTTCTTTTAAAAACCCCTTTTCCATGAATGCTCCATCCAGATTTTTCATTTTTTTGCATGTGTTCTGATGAATCACGGAATCATAGAATGGTTTAGGTTGGAAAGGACCTTGAAGATCATCGAGTTCCAACCCCCCTGCCACAGGTAGGGACACCTCCCACTAGACCAGGTTGCCCAAGGCCACATCCAGCCTCGCCTTGAACACCTCCAGGGATGGGGCCTCAACAACTTCTCTGGGCAACCTGTTCCAGTGTCTTACCACCCTCAAAGTAAAAATTTTTTTCCTAATGTTTAATCTAAACTGCCCTCTTCCACTTTAAAGCCATTCCCCCTCATCCTATCACTACATGCCCTAGTAAAAAGTCCTTCCTCAGCTCTCCTGTAGGCCCCCTTTAGGTACTGGAAGGCCGCAATAAGATCTCTCCGGAGCCTTCTCTTCTCCAGGCTGAACAGCCCCAACTCTCTCAGCCTCTCCTCATAGGAGAGGTCTTCCTAAAAACAGAGCTGGGCAGATGAAAAGGACAGAAATTTTTCTATCAAGCTAATGTTCTTAGCTAACACTCCTAGCGAGTCTCATATCAGACTTGCAGGTTTTAAGACCATATTCTTCCTGCAAAACACTATGTCGTAGTTACAAGTGCATTATATCTGAGTAGGTCAGATCTGACTGCTGGGTTTCCTCAGAAAGACTGCGGATCTTTAGGATGCACCAGCTGCTCCTTCCAAAAGCTCAGGTAAGCAAGCAAATCGAAGTTTTGTCCTTCCTTTCAGGACACTAAACAGTACTTAGCTAGCATCCATCAGGAATAAAAAGGTAAGTGATTAGCATGGGCCAAAGCATCACACCTACACAAGTCTTGCATGTACTTCTCATATTATGTTGAAGCCTTCCTGTAATGGAGAACTAACTTACAAGGCCAGAGAAAGTATGGTATTTATTAATAGGCTAAAGAAAGCACCAGCAATCTAACTGTGTTCAATATTCTCCAAAGGAACTGATGTAGCCGATTACAGCCTGTAAGCTCTGGTGACTACACTTTAGCCAAAGGTTTCAATGAGGTGAGAGTTTTATTGTTAGCAAGGAAGGGAAGAATCTCCTTTCAGAAAGTCTCCCTTTTGTGACAAGGACTCCATACAAGTTGTGTACGTGTCTATCTACTGTAAAAATGAAACACTCAGGGCTACTATGAGAGGAGATCCAAAGCAACAGAAGAGTTGCAACCAACAGACTGGGTGACAGAGCAAGCTAAGAGATGTAGCTAACGGGAGCAGTTAGACACCAGCCCAGTTTTGGAAACGACTAGCAGTAAACAAAATTAGCAGGAGCAATTAAGAAGGCTGTTGGAAACAACCTGGCATGGACCACAAAGTCTTCAAATCAAACTTTCCAGAGTACTAAAGCCTACACAATAGTGACCACCTAAAGCTGTAACTGCTCACACAGCCCTGGCAACTAGGACCAACAAACTACCCTGCCCATGAGGAAGGACTACTCGACCGACAAACCAAATGAAATACAACTAGAGGAACAGAATAGTGGCAGGATACTTCAGCACGGCCTCATAGCTGTAGGAGATTTGGGTCATGACTACTGCCAAAATGTTTTGGACATGATTACTGACAATGTTAGGATTCTCTTATCGATGGTTCAGACTTTCCAACCTGATCTTTCATTGCCTTTTACTCCTTTTAATGATTTGCTTCAATGGGGAAAGTACTGCTTACAGACCAGTGAGAAAGCAGAACTTAGTGTCCTGGTTTTCTAGGTAAGAAATGAAGGTGGTGACATATTAACTGTTTCTGTAAAGGCCCCTCAAGCACCTAACAACAGGGTTTTGGCAGAAGAATGGCATCCTTCCTCAAAGACCAAGCTTCTGGAATGAGTACGCCCTCCCTACAAAAACACGTGCTGTGAGTTGTGTTCTCTGGCTGCCTCCATAGTCCATTCCTCCTTATCTCCTGGAAAAAAAAAAAAAAAACAACCAAAAAAACCCCACCCCAAACAAACAAGATCATATGGTTACAGAAAATGTATATACTCTCTGAAATCCTTCTTCAGCAGATTGGGTGAAAATACCCTCCTGGTTTGTTGTTTAATAAATAAGCAATGTCTAGTGGTTGGAACAGTATTTAAAGGGGGTGAGACAGCAGTACTTGTACAAATATTTAAAATAAGTACACTTCCAAAAGCAGTTTGTTAAACAGGGCCATATTATAACTAAAACACTATAATGCATTTACAATTAAGGCTGACTAAATGAAATTTGCTTATGCCAAAATATCCATGGCAGAGCTAGCGCATTGTGATGGAGATTAGAGTCCCGCACGCCACTCTAACCGCAGCGCAGCAACTCTTTTTAAGTAGCCTTTGTGGTGCTCATTTTCCCAACCCCAATACAGTGCAAAAGCAGTTGCTCCTCTTCCACGCCGTTCCCAGCGCGGGCAGGGGCTGTAAGCGGCTTTCGGAGCAGTGCCCGGGGATGATGTCACTCTGGGACTGCAGGGGAGGAACAGTACCAGGAAGCGTCAAACCCTCGCATTGTGCATGGGGATCGGCACATGGGGGCAGGTTGTAAATCTGGCCGGGGACCAGCGAGACTTTAGATCACGATTTCACCCGAGGAGGCAGCTGTAGCAATAAACACAACGTTCGCTTCTGTTCCACGGGATGTTTCAAATGTAAACATTAACTCTATAGCTGAATTCCCAGTTTACATTACACTAAGCACAAAGAAGAAGAAATGCAAATAGCTGACCTCTGGTAAAGCTAATAAATCTCTAAGTGTTCATTCCCAAATACTTTCAGATAATTCCCTTCCCCTCTTCCACAAAATACCTTTGGAGTGACATCACTACAGTTTTAAACAGCAAACTACATTTATGACCCTGAGAAGTTAAACAGAAGGAGGAAACAATGAATGAGATCATCGGGGGTGGGGGGGTGTTTCTTTTCACAAATTACGGCCACTTAGTTTTTTGGTGTGTTTTTTTTTTTTAATTTTTACTTTAAAAAAAATTTGCATCCTAAAGCTTTTCTCAGTCCCTCCATTATGTAACAGTTCTTTAGGAAACGGCCAGCTACCCTGACAACTGGGATGTTTTGCCAGAGTGGCTTTGTCTAAATCCTAAAGCAGTACTTGGCTATGCGCTGAGCCCAGTGGCTGCCTGTGATCTGAATGCCAATTAAGAGCGCTGCCCCTCTTGTCTGACAAGTCAGAGACTTAAAGGTCTATCTGAGGTCAGCAAACTGTCTGGGCTACTTTTGTGAACTTAAGAGACTGAGAAACACAGCCAACAACACGGTCCTTTCCTTTAAGTGTCACACTGGGCAAAGACCGTTTCATGTACAATTGTCGTTGCATTTTGTTTAAAGCAGAAAGAAATACATTCTTCGTGTTTTGCTTCTGTTTGCTTGTGAGTCTTACTTTCATTCCCTGCATCGCCAATGAAATTCAACCCCCTAGCGGACAGGTAGAGACGAAGACTAAACTACTCGTACTTTAAAAATCAATCAAATAGACATACATATCGAAAATTCAATTAACAAGATTACCAAAAATCAATAGTTAAATACAGAATGTGTCCAGTTCGGCATATGCACTCTAACTCTGGTGTACTGGCTCTATACTATTCAATTCTCCAGCTTTCCTTCGAGTCCCCATTCAAACAAGCCCTATATCGTAAATTTAAAACTTCTATTGTTTTGTTGCAAATCATAAACAGTGCAGCAGGCCAAAAAGTGCTCAAAAATGCTGTTTGCCCAGATTTGTTATAAACACCTTGAAATTCTCTTTTTTTGACACTTAAACCAGATCTTTTAGGACAGCAATGGATATACAATCCATCAACATTAGTAGTTATGAGGAAGCAGTAAGCTCCTTCCCAGTCTTTCACATCATTTCTACTTTTGGAGGTAGAGACATCATTATCTGCCAGCTACACAAAATGTTAACTTATTTTCTTTCTTACTACTGCTTTTAATGGAAACAGTTGTAATCTTACTTTGTTTTATGAGCTCTACAATAATTGCCAACTTTTTTGTAAATATTTAGCTAAAACTATGAGCTGAGACAATTTTTTAATCTAAGAAACCGTATCATTTACATTACCAGTTTTACCACCTTTTCATTGTAATTGGTGATTTAAGCTTCAGTTCTTTTCATGGGCAACTGCAGTTTAAACACTCTGAATTCTTAAACACGAGCATCTTTTATTAACCTAAAAAACGAAAGGACACCTTGCTTTCCAGGACGATGAAGACTGAAGACAACTAAACTTCATATGAGAGATTATTCTACTCTTTTTGTGAATGTTTAGTGAGAACCTGCATTACAGCATATTTACCATACAGAATTCCAAGAGATGAGATGAAGAAAAATTGTAATGTAGCTACTGATTTTCAAAAGGGATTTTGATTTTTGACATTACAGTTCAAAAAGTCATGAAAAAGTGTGAAGTTGCTCACTAACTTGTCAGGTAAAACCACAAACTAAAGAGTTAAGAGAACAGCTTTGCTGAAACTAAGGCTAAATCTCCCACTGAGAAAGGCTGCTAACATGTTTTTGAACTTGTAAACTATTCCTTGTATAGCTACATTAAGAAAAGAACTTTCTGTTATATATTTTTGGCATATGATCTTGAGGGGGAGGCTTCTTTTTTACTTTATTTTACCTACAGTAATTCATTCATTCTGAATGTTACTGTGAGTGAGAGGGAGAACTGGTACAGAGTAACGGTTACGTAATTGATAACACAAAATTCTGTGTGATATTTATAAACACATAGATGTATATTTAAAGCTGCATTAAAAATACTGAAATAAGAACTAGGTTAGAGAGCTGTATCTTTTTAAGGAAAGAATTTTATAAAGCATATCTTGTATTCTTTTCAATCCATCACGTTCATTACAATACCTTAATTTTCCTCATATCTCAAAGTCTTCACCCTAATTCCTAGCCAGAAAGGGCATTTCACAGATACATCCCTACACAAAACTTACACAAAACTCACTGAAAATATTCTCAAATCTTCCTCCCAACTTTTAAGTCAGACCCCCGGTACTTCTGCCACAGATGTCTACAAAACATGATATGCACTTCTCACATCAGTGAGCTTCTCTCCAAAGACTCTAGCTTTGATACAACACATCTCCAACTTCCGTTCGTTCTTCCACATTCACAGGCTGTTGAGGTCTTGTGGAAAACTTCCCTCCTAACGAAGTGCTGAGCAAAAATGCTTCTTAAGTCAGTGTTCTACAAGAAACCTCAGATGTCACAGAACAGCAATTGAAATTGCACCACCATTAACGTCAATAGTGGCTTGTGGCCAAAACATCAAATTTCCATTACGTAAAGCTGAGGCATTTTCTACCCCAAATAAGTATTATGACCTTCCAAAGTGATCAAGAAGGCCTTGTGTGACCATGGAAAAATTACCCTTTATCTGATGAATTTCACAACCTAAAAAAAAAAAAAAAAAAAAATCAATAAATCCTGCACCAATATATGATCCCAAGTATTTAAAGTCTTGAGCCATGCTTTCAGTACTGGTGAAAGACCCACGCCTGACAACCCTGTCTTAGCAATGCGCATCTCTGGCCTCGCAGTTGGCTGATGAAACTCTGACTGACTGAACTGGAAGACAAACTCGCAGAAGAAGGAATTCAAAGCTTCCTCCACAGCTTGAGATCATCACTTCAGTGCCCCCATGTTCTTGCCTTGAGGTGAATTCCCCATGATTTTCAGAGAAGTGCTCAAAGTTTTGCAGCATCTGTGTTAGAGCAGGACTGCACTACTAATTTATCTTATCAGCCACTTGATAGCTGGCCAGCATCAGGAATAGCCATATATTAAGTGAAACCTATTAAGAAAAATACCATGGTAAAATTAACTGCTCATTTTGTCTTCTCTCCCAGCATCCATGCAGCATCACAGTGGTCATAGGAAAAACAATTTTACATATTGACATCACTTACAACCCTCTCAATACACAGCCACAACTGCTAACAAACAAAATCATTGTGCTCAGCACTATGCAGCAGCAGTTGGAACACACAGCAATTTCAAAAGGGTGCCGACCAGCAAAATATCAGCTGATGTCTAAAATACAGAGAGGCCATGCAGGTTTGACAAAGTCTCACAGTTACAGTACATTTTACTTTAAAAAAAAACCAACCAACAACAAACAAACCAACCAGATTTTTACATCTTTTGGAATACCTGTTGTGACAAATATTTATATATTGAGGACAGCAGAGTAGCAGTTTGCTACGTGGAATATAAATTATATAAGTAAGCCACCTTATCTAGACAACTTCACCTGGATTCGCTCTTTTAGGAAGTAAAAAACAAAATATATTTTTTCAAACTCCTTTTTGCTTCCTCAGTTCTCAGTCTGTGTCATCCTGTAATTCTATTTCAAGCCCTGTTCTTATATTTCAGTCTCCTTTTACTCACTTCATGTACTGCAGAGCTACTGTACTTTCAACAATTTTAAGAATTGCCTGTGAAACAACCCCCCAAACTAATTCAAGCTTACAAACTTAGGAGACTTCGTAAAACAAATTGCTGGAACATTAAAAGCCAGTGCACTATATTTTCTTCCAATGTGAAGAAGTCCACTTCATGAATCTTCAAAAAACAATTGCAAAGAAAGAGAACATCCTCAATAAAATGTATGCTGTATGTACGAGCACAACGATCCTCTCAGATTTTGGGTTCACAACTGAATCACACTCCCCATCTTTTGCTAAAAACTTTGGATATGACATGGGGAAAAAAAGGGAAAGTACCAAGAAAAAAAGATTGTCCAACGATGTGTTTCAGCATCCCGGACTATTGCAAGGTTTTGAGATCAGGTGTGAACATCTTACATGTCTTGATAAGCAAATTCTGTAACTTTCCATTACTGAACATCACTGCTCCCTTCTGAAAACTCTGACTATTTGAGAGCAGCCCATGTGTGTACACTCACTGTCTCAGACAATGGTGACTTTAAAAGGACTTTAATTACTATAGATTTACAAGTTTGATCACATTTTTGAGGATTTTCATCCAAGTGGCTATGCCAGAACACAGCACGGCTATAAACTTCTTTAGGCTTGTACGTTAATCAAGGAAACCAGATCAAGTGCTTTATCAAGTCTCTTCCTGCTAAAGGACGAATGAGTTAAACAGTGTAAAAGGCAACAGCTCTCCTTCAAAGGAAACATTCTTTGGTGTCTTGACTACTCTTTCAAAATTTTGGCCTTTGTGAAAGGGTGGTCTGCCTTTGCATTTGTTTACATGTGTTGATAATTCAAGAAGTGCTACATAGGCAGATTTTCCTGAGCAATTCTGATTTCTTCTGCTCTCTTCCAATTGTTATATGGCTTAAACAAATTCTAATTTGAGTTCCAAGAGAGAACCGGAAAAACTGCAAACCAAAAATCGTGACATCTGAATTGAGCAAATTAGTATAAACTACTCTCAAGAACAGAATTAGTGGGCAGACAAATAAGTACGGAAAAACTGTCAAAACAGCCTCTGTAAAAAGAAATTACACCTCAGAAATCAGAGGGTTCTTTTCAAATAGTTAATAAGCATTTAGATCATAAAATATCCAGTTGATATAGACTGTGTAGGTTTCCAAACCTACACATGAAGAATATCCTTAACCTAAAAAACCTCCGCTTCACAGGACAAAAAGGATGATCTTCACAATAAAAACAAATAAGTAAAAGAAATAAAGCCAACCAGGGTCAGAAAACAGGCATCAAAAAGGCAGAGTAAAAGGCCATTTTGCACAATTAAAAGCAAGTTAATCAGTGGAGACATGCAGTGATCTACCTTCGGGTCCAACATAGTCATAAATGACAGGTAAAAGAAGAGGTGGTGAACCAAAGCTGGTGATTACACAAAGCTGTTCAGGCTAGTGAAGAGGAAAGCCAACTGTGAAGAACTGCTGAAGGACTTAACATCTTTTCCTGTTCTTTATACTCTTCCCCAGCATCAAATGTTAGCTACTACGAGAGGCAGGATATGCATTAGCGTAACCAGTGGTGCTATTTTACTTCCTTGTTAATTTGCAGGAGGAGAGGTCACTTCTGTAGATACAACCAAACTGAGTCAACAGTAAGCTCCTGACTGAGTTCATTCATGCACGTGGTCCAGGACTCCCACCATCACATGATCTAGTTTAGAGATGGATGTTGTTAAATGGTTTAAGTTTGCTTTCAAGTGGCTTCTGTTGAATGATACTTCAAGTCTTCTATTCAAGATCAAAACATTTCAGAGATACTTTCTCAAATTCTGATCTCTGCTTAAATAAAGATCTCTAAACCCTTGGGCACAGAGGCCAAGTCTCTCAAAAATTAGAAATAAGAGTGTTTTAACTTTTGGACACAGGTGCTGTAACCACGAATACTGTTTATTTCAAGGATAGATGAAAGGTCTTTTTCCTGTGTGAATCCTAGCTCTCATATATTGTTTCAATGAGAGCTGGCCACACGTAAGCCATATTTGCTTCAAAATGCAATTACCAAATTAAATCAGCTTCCACGCTTGTTGTATCAAGTGGGCACTCACAAAGAGACAAAAAATATTCTGGTACATAGGAGGAAGTGTCATCTACAGATGATATGGATTTCAGTATTTGTCCAGTACAAAGATATCCTTGCAAAAAATACATATTGGGTGGGCAGAGAAAACCACTGGTACTTTCAGCACTGAAAAAGAACCTCTGCAGTTTCATTTTATATTCTCTATCCATAGAGTTCCAGCATATATATGACCATCTTTATGAACAACTAGGATCACAGTTATAATTAATAATACAATCCCCCTTCTAAATTTTCAGATCTTGTTCCATTTCCATCATTCTCAACTGCATCTTCCTAAGAAGGGGCATTCATTATTTGAGAAATTCCCTGATAATCAGGGGCTGATCCCAGGAAACCAGGACATTTATTATCTTGACTTTGAAGGAGTACAGGATCATGACAGTAACAGAAAGGAAACAGAACTGAGCATTTACACAGATGTTAGAAAATTCAGTACCTGAATGTGAAAGAGGCTATTTAGTCACATTTTACATCTAAACAAGTATTTGTAGTGAAAGAGTGAGAATAGTGGGACAAAGATTTTTTACTGAATTAAAAAAAAAAATAATAATAATCACAAGAAGCAGGTTTGGGAGCTCGGGCAACAAAACCCACTTTTGAACCAAAATACAGTTGCACTGGGAGCACAGTGCTTAAATAACCATGCTAAATGGTGCTTCCTTACTAAGCATATTCAGCAAGTATACACAAGCATTTCAAGCCATCTCCTCCCAAACCCATTAGCCTGATTTTTTTTTTTTCTTTACACTCTTACAGCCTTCTTACATTAATAGAACCAGTTGAGAAAAGGAAGTAACAATGCCACCACACACCTAAAGAGTCTTGCCAGGCATCAAACACTAAGAGTACAAACTCTTTTCTTACACTTACCTAAAGAAAAATCTCAAGTGACATCTACAGTAAACATCATTCTCAGGTTGTCTGGACTGCAGACTTCAAGGGTGCTAAACAAGATGGACATATTCCTGCCTTGTGCACCGATTACTGACACCAACTGTCACACCTTACATGTGTTACTTTGACAGACCAACAAGTCTGGACTTCTTGGGTAACCAATAAGTAACCACTACCCAATTTCTTTGCACAATTAACATTAGAAATAATATTCCAAAACTACACCTGGCAAACAATTTTAAGACTCTGATTTACCAAAATTCAGGCAATTTCATTCCAAAGAGGAGAATAAATATGTAATTACATATATGTATATATTTTGTGCATCCTCTTAAACACATTTACATTTTAAAAGTTCTTTGAGCTCTGTATTGGTTTACCTATTATATTTTTGTCAAAGAAATTGAATACTCATATTTAGTTTATATACATTTAAATTATAAGTTTCGTATCTGCATTTTGAGACATTTTTTTCCTCATAATGCAAATCAATCCCTTTAAACTACTTTGGGCTTTTCAGAGAAAAATGTCAAGATTGTTCAACCGCTCTACCTTTCTCCTTTGCAGTGTAACAACCATTAATTTCTGGAAGAAAATCTGAGAGTGCTAAAGGGCAGCATCACCGTATTCGAAGCATGAAAAAGCAGACAGAAGTGTGGCTGTCCCCACCTCTTTGAACAGCAGTAACCTCAGCAGTCTGAGCCAATTCCCATGTTACCTACAGGTAGTCTTTCCACTGGTTTAGCTGAAGTTGAATACAAGTTGAAACAAGTTGACTGAAGTCAGTCTTTTTTTTAGGGAATTAGGGAAAGCTACATTGTCATGCTATTGTATAGAAACATTACAGTAAGCCTTCTGTTGAAAAGCTCTAGTAACTAGGCTTTGAAATTTTACTTGGAACTTGCAGTTTCGCAGGAGATTCACCTGGTGTCAGACATGTCTGTAGGAAGAGCAACCCAAATGTGATGGATATTAAATATATATTTATATAGAGAGAGATATCACTTCACACCTGCTAACGTAAGACTTGTTGAATCTGGCAGCCCAGTTCTCCAAAGGCTTCTTACGCAGATCATTTTCTCTCCCCTGATGCAGGGATCAACCAGGTCATTTCCTGCAATTGTTCCTTCTGATAATCAATTTTCTGCAACAGTTCCAGGCAACTGAATGAGAGCAGACGCTTTCTTGCACTACAAGTATTACCTTTGATGATGTCCAGGTAGCACAGAGATCAAGGAAGCAGTCCATATGGAATAATTCAGGTTGGGACAAATGCACTGCTGAATTCTGAATGGGGCAATGGGACAGCAGGAGATAAAAAGCACAACATGGCCAGAGTGGGCAAGTGGATGGCTAGAAAGTTTAGGAGTTGCGAGAAATTCAAAATAGTTATAAAAATGAGCTGGGAGCACGGAGCAAGAGTTGGGACTCACGATAGTCTGAGAAGAGAAAGAAGAGGGCCAGGTCTGGAAGGTGTGGAAACTGCAGGTGGTGGAAAGTGCAAATGAATAGCAGGAGGGCATCCAAAAAAGGAGAATATGAATATAGAGAGTAAAGGGAATGTGGGATTAAGTAGAAGGGGAAAGAAAGTGAGTGGCAAGGTCAGAAAGTACATTTCCCAAAAAGATCTGAACTTAGGGGTCCGGAGTTGTTAACATTCTTCTGGCAGCATACAGCTGTGAAAACCACTGGAAGTAGTGTTTCATTCCCCTCTAGTAGCTAGTTGTCATTATAGATAAGAGCTTGTTACAGCTACCAATTACGATTTCAAGTGCAAATGTCTGTTCTAACCCAAACTGAGAGATAATATAACTCCATGTGATATAATTACTTTTCAGTTGGCTCTTAAATAGGAAATCAGATCCAAAGCAAACTCCTTTAAAAGGCTGACTAGTTAGTTATGAAGTATTCAAAAAGTTTAAAAAATGCCAGAGCTAAAGTTAACTACACAGGCTTAATTTCAGGTACATACACACTAGCATGAGAACTCTGCTCCTGTCACTGAGCAAGAAGCTACTCAGTATTTCCTTTATTCTTTATTTAGGAGTTGGCCCCAACTCTGTTTCATATCATCTGTTCAAATTCTCCACTAGACACACTGAATTTAAGAACCCTTACAGACAGTTACTTATTAGAAAGCCTACCTTGTATGCCCATTAAACATAGTCTTAATTTTATGTGTATATATTTGAATTTCCCATGCTACATTACTATTTACCTACATTTTAATTCATGTTTTTATTTCAAAGAGTAACTGTTGGCACACCATATTTTTTCTTTCATTTCTGTGTCAAGATCTCCCCAGAAAAAAATAACCCCCAAAACCACCACCACCAACAACAACAACCCCACCACACTTAGTGGCAACTGCAATAACAATATTAACTCACAGTATCAAATAAATGAGAAGTGTACAATAGAAATTGCTCCAGCTCATACATTATCTAAAATACATGAGTGTATCTTTCACAGTGTTGAACCGCTGAGGTAAAACTAAAAAGAAACTGGATCATTTCCTTTATTTATTTTCTGCAATTGTATATTTTTTCAATATATATAAATATATATAAAAATTCCTATTTTTTTTTAAAGCAGTACAAAACAACTTGCAAACAGTTATCACATTCCAGCCCGAGCCCCAGGAAAAACCCCAAACCACAGAAAAATTATAAACACAGATCTGTTCCTCAATGAGAAATGTCATATGCCAAATGTGATATTTTAACATTTGAATGTTTGGAATTATTTCAATACTGAAAGCTGAAAGACTGTTTTAAAGAGAAAACAAACAATTGAATACAAAAATCGTGTTTTCTTGCTTTCTGCTATTCTGAATTCCTTAAAAAAAAATCATTATGGGGCTTGTATCAGGCAAATGAAGTTTATGCTGTGATCTAACACCTCTAACAAAGTGATCGGCAACAGAACAGGAGTGTATTCTAAATTATGTCAGTCTCCCATATGAAACTATGAGAATCTTTTTTTCACATCTCTTTTTGTAAACTACTGCTTGCTCTGTACATTATAGAACCTAACTGGTCTGATGTACGTTCTTAATACACTATATCTTCCTAAACAAATGCAGATGCCAAATTTGTTTCTCATAACAACCAACTTTGTATACCTCTTTTTTTTTTTTTTGTAACTTAGTATGACTAAATAATGCTTTCTGAACATTCAAAGTTTTAAGTAGAAAATAATGTTTTGTCAAAATTGTTTTTACAATGTTTCAACTCAGAAGAGAAGCTGCAGGAAAAGCACACCAATAGTGGGATGGGGGGTCGGGTGGTGACTCATTTTAAATGTGATTCATCAAGATTTTCCTCCCTCCTACGATTTACACAGCTATCAGAAACCCCTAAGAGAAACTCAACCTTTCACTGTAGCATATACTTTGTGTTCTTTATATGGTATGCTTTTATTAACACCCCTTAAAAAAAAAAATTGTTCTTATCATTTGGTCAAGATACCATAGTATTTTGCGGTAAAATGGTATCTGGTGAAGAAAGAAATTTATCAGAATGATCTCTTTTATCTGGCTGATGCATAATCAATGATCCTCCCTCTACAGATGGCTATGAAAGCATCCAAAAATGCTTAGATGTGAGAGTTCATCATGTGTCACAAGATGCCTTTTTTGCCTTTTTTTTTTTTTAATTGGATTTTTAGCATACACCCTCCTCCCTGATCACTAGTCTCTTCAGGGCTTCAGCAATTTTTAACAATAAATAACTAAATATGCGAATACCTGGAGTCCTGACCTCATCACATCTGCACCACAATTTATGCATAGTAAGTATATCATCGATGATTTCAGATGCCAATACTCCAGAATTAAACACACCTACTTGTAGGCAAACAGGCTAAAATAAAAACATACAAATGTCACTGGTAGGGAAGTAGGCTAAAACAGAAATATACAAACATCTCCTGTATACAGCATATCAGATTTATCAGGATTGAACATAACTGCCCCAAGTCTTCCTCCTCACCCACATCCCTCCACCTGTATTGTCAACAGGTACTCAACTACTTTCTGCTACTGAAAGAGTAACTTATTCACAAAGTTAACTTTATTTAGACAAAATTATCATTTAAAGACTACAGAAATATTTCCAATTTAACAAAAAACAGAATCATCAGGTGTTAAACCAAGTAAGACTTCTAGAATTTAAACTGCTTCCAGTTATTTCCAGCTGTGATCATGGTCTTAATGCTTCAGTGATATGCAGAAATAAATATTTAAGTAAATAAATAGTTTGATCAGCTAGACAGTTTTGGAGGGAGGTAGGCTGTGAGAAACTTACCTCTATCTGAAATTTACTATATCCATTAAAAATATTTTCATGAATAACATGAAACATGTTATAAGTGCCAGGCATAACCAAAGAAAAACAAACAGCAAAATACAATTTCATTGGTAGAAATCATGATTTGGTTCTCCTCTCTAGCCAAAGAGCCTGCCAGAAAATATCATCTGAGCATCTTATACAAAAAGGCAAGAAATATATTAAGGCTCCCTTTTCAGAAAAATTATCTAAAAGAAAAAAGGAAATGTAATCAATATAAGAAACAAAGTCCTAACGACACTGTACACAGTGCTAGACGTTTTGTCTGCATGAAAATGGCACTCCCAGACTTATCTTTCTCAGGCTGTTTTCCTCTCCACTAATACCATAGCTACCAAGACATAATTCTCCATTTGCTCCTTCCAGGCAATATGAGATTTTCTCTCTCTCCCTAAGTACCAGCACAGATTTTTCACTCTACTGTAAGAAAAGGATCCATTCAAGTAATAATCGTTACCATGCTTCTTGTTATAGTTAAATCCCCTTCTTTATTCTTTAGCCACAGTTATAGGCTGTGTAACAAGGCTTCAAGAGTGAAGCTGCAGCTACTCTGAATTCAGATTCTGTGATAATCCAGCATCATCTCCAGCAATGCAAAACTGATGAGAAATAGAGTTCCTTTAGAACCAAATTAATTAACTGTCATTTTTATAGCAATAGAACCCCCACATCTTTCATTTCATTTGATACTGAAGTACAGAGAAAAGCATGACTTGCAAAAAAATTCTTATTCAACTCATTACAATTCCCACACATATTCAGCCCCCATCAGCATGCATCCTTTATCTTCTCCCACCACAAGCAGCAGCTTTCTCATGCATCCTTCACTTTCTCCAACTCCCCTCTCCCAGAAAACTTTTCTCCTTCTATTTTGTTCCTCATTTTCACCTGAAATATTTTTATTTCCTTCCTCATTTGTGTGTCATTATCACTAAATTATACACTGAGTTGCTCATTCCACTTGTTGACACTGAAATAACAAATTTTGAAATTTGCTCTGAATTATAATAACAGCTAAATGAAATTTAAAACTATTTAAAGCTTCTGATTACTTTTAGTACAAAATAAAACATTCATTTATTCTAATACAATCTTTACATACAACCTCCTACGGAACAGCAAAACCACCTCTCATGAAACATGATGCAGTTTATCATGGCTTTGCTTTGTAGACTGAATGAGAAATTGCTCCAAAAATATCTCTGTCCTCCTTTTTATGACATAATAAATTACAACAGCTTATTAAAATAAGTTTCAATATATTACATATAGGGGGAGCAACATGCATTTTCTACCAATCTTTCCAAAATGTTTTTGCTCCTACTTTTGAGGACACGCACCGAAACATTCAGCAGCAAGTTTGTGTTTTAAAAAATACAGGTCAAAATGTACATAATCTCAATTAATGCTACCAAAATCAGAAGGCTATCACAATGAGAGATAAATTCTCTGCCTCAGAAAATTTCACCAAGGCACAGCACTACGGTAGTAATATTTTTAAAATTTCTTACAAACATATAAAGAATCCTATTTCATGCACAGCAGAAAATAAGAGGAGTTTAAATTGTAGTAACAAAGAACCACTAATAGAAGAAGTGAAAAACTGGAAAGTCTATATTTAACTTGGTGCTCAGTCATTAGAAAGGTGCCCCATAACGACCATATGTTACTCAAATATGTTATCACACCTACAATTTCATCATATGTCTCCCAAGAAATTAATTAGCTCTAACTTTTTCAACTTTGACAAAAATGTCTGCAGTAAGTCAGATTACTAGCTGTTGCAAATGCTTCAAAATTCAAAGCTTGCCTCAGCTTTTATTTAACCTTTTAATTACAACCATTGAATAACATTTGGAAGGCAGATGTTCCTTTTTTTGCATATGTAGCTAATAATAAAAAAGACCATTTATTTTAAATTAATATTACTTTTTCAACTACAAAAATGCTACAAAGACAGTCATCATTTTATATAGCAAAGAATGGATATATAAGCAATGTTAAAATACCAGTTACGTTAACTGGATGTCGAGTAATCTGAAGAGAATGAGTGCCAATAAAAAAATCACAGTGTGACTCATTTACAAAAAAGACTGGGAGCAGACTAGGACTCTCAGCTGATCCAAATATACTGAAGCAATACAGAAGAGCTCAACTTTCAGCTGCCAGCTCAGTTCACAAAAAACTGTGAGAATTACGTTAAAGATTAAACACAGGCATGATGAGAATTGATTCATTCCATTTTTTGGAACTAAATAAAAATATAAGGGGAAAAGTCACTAGGACAGAGCACCAAATAGCAATAATATCTAACCTAATCTAACAGTATACACCAAACTACAATCCCAGTAGTGGAGGGTCAAGCCTATCTCACAACAAACCATAACAAACAGTCTTGGTGGATGTCATTCACAAATCCGATTTATTTTGTTGTGATAGTTACAGAAGATCTGCTAAAGTTATTCCAACGACTTCTTAAGTCTAAAAATTATCCAATAAATCATTACCTATGGAAGAAATACTAACATAAAGTTATTTTGATACAGGCATACAGACAAATTTCAAATGTGTCTACCGCAAAACACTCTGAAGTTTCAATCTTGATACCAACAAAAATTAATAAAAACCAAATTAATTTTACAATCTATACTTCCTCAATTCGTAAGAATTATTACACACATCAGTATCAAGCTCTTTGAAGAAAATTAGTACTTCATCATAAAATAATCAAACATATGAAAATAAAGAGGTTACATCACCGCTGAAGTCTTACATTTAGTTTCTTGAGGAATGATTCTATGAAGCCATTAACTTTGCACAGAATTAACAACTAAAGGTTCAATAAACAATCAAGACTTTCAATAAAAAGGGTGAAACAATAATGTTTTGACCAACTTTTTCTTAAGGTAGCATGATGTAACACACCACCATAAAAAGTAAAATAAGTAATTCAATACTTGATTATTTTCTCCTCCAAGCTCACAGGAAGGTCCCCATCGCTTCATCCACTGTCAAAACTACCCTTTATGATGAGAATGTAAATTTAACCATGCACATACATGCATGAGCACACATACCAAAACACTAAAATGGACTACATTTTTAACAGGTCTATGTTATTCCTGTGATTGTCTAAAAGTCTTATAAACATAAGCTATCAAACTTGAGCCAAAACTTAAGATAAACTCAGTCTTTTTAAATGGGGGTGGGTAATCTCATTTAACAAACCCTAACTCTGTGTGCAATGATATCACAACTGAATTAAAAATGAGAAAAAATGAAAGAACAAAAAAGTGTCTCCCAAAAGGAAAAATAATTTGAAAGCTCATTTGGGTCTACATATTTTCAAATAGTTTAATCCAGCAGCTACAGTTACTTGAAAGCATTCATTTAACTGCCTTTATATACCTTTATGTTTATTTCATTCTAACTTTCCATGAGGCTTTCCTACATGCTGGAATAGCTGGAAACATAAATTACTGACGTGGACGCTGACCTTCAATTCTACCTTCCTCTATTTTTCTCTAGAAATGTCCATATCCATACTTAAAGAATAGAGTGTCACTATGCAGTATTTCTAATTAAATCTGCTACTGTATAGTTGGGAATACAAAATATAATGGACCAATTACAGTAAAACATCATCATAACCAAATATAATTTCTATAGCATCAAATATACAGGGACAATATGAGACTACAAAATTGAGTTCAAAATAAATATTAAAAATATTTACAACATAAAAAGAAAAATTCTCGAGTGGAAATTCACGACTACAGCTGTACTATAAATAAAATATGAAAAAATCATACATTAAAAATGAAAAGAAAAAAATACTGTCTAGAAAAGCTCTCTAAAACCAGCAAACCATTACTATCACCCACCCCATAACTCACTCAACCCTATATTATAATTCCAAGTAGCTTTTCTACATGCCTTCAGCATCAAAAGTAAATCAAAATGCAAGTTTTCTCTTTCTCTAGAAGAAATCTAGAAAATATTAAATTTAGAAATGTTGCTGTAGTGTCTCAGGGAAACTTAAGTTCAGCCAACATATGCTCCAATTTCTCTTTGAGACAGCTTCTGCAGCAGAATTACATGTTTCATAAGGCAGCGCAATGGATGAGCAAAGGAGGCGAATGAGGTGAATTACAGGAAACACAGTTTTGCCAGAAAGCCCAGCCAACAACAGAGACCAAGGAAATTAGGTGTTCAAATAACTCTGTTTCTTTCCCCTAGACCTTTTAAAACCAGCAGCTGATATCATCTAAGCGTGACAAAAAGCAGGCATCTCCGATACATTCCCATAGAATTTGTGAAAGCAGACACCCACGTCAAAGGGAGGGAGAGATGTATAACCGGTTGGGCAGGAGGAAAATCCCCAGTAGAAGATGATACATTATCGGACAACAGAAGACTCTGCACAGGAGAGGCCAAACCCAGGCACAAACGCAGGAACAAGCTTTAACCCCGCCACAGCTGATGGTGGGGCACACGTCTGCAGGGAGCCCAGTCCCATCCACTGCAGCCCCTGGGGCCTCTGAGGCCACCCCGACCCACTCCACGCGGCGGCTGAAGACACTCAGAGCCCATCATGATTCGGGGGTAACTGTCCTCAACACCGAACACCAAACTAACTGGACCATCTGCACACAGTGCTTCAGCATAAGCAGGCTACTAATTTTTAAAAGCGTTCATCCTACTTGTTGCACTTCGAAAAAAGCCTTTCCAATCTAAAAAAAAAAGACCGTGATGGAAATCACACACCTATGCATGTTTCTATTAGAAATATAAAGCTGAGTTCACAACATCTTTCTAATAACCAGTCTCCACACGCTTCAGTACAGGTAGAAAGACAGGAGGGTTGCTTCCCAGTCCTGAAAGGACAGGTGTTGATTCACATCTCCTTAGGAATGTTCTTAAAAAGCAGATGACACCTCATTCTGATAGAAATCATACCTACCTTCAAAAGAAATCCTTACACAGGCATGTTTTATGTCCTTAAAGTGGTTTGAAGGTAGCACAGAAATAGCTGCGTTACATTTGAAGGGGAAAAAAAAAAAAAGATATCCTTTCAATAAACTTATTTTTAAACCGAAATTTTGTGTGCTAGTAATATTTATATATTTTTTAAAATAAAATTTTAATGTTTACCATCATCACGCAGTTCCCTTTTTTTGAGGTCAGCCACACAAAGATGTACAACAAAACCCCCCAAAAAATCCATTATGATTCAGACTGCTGTAAGTGTATAGACATGCAAACCAAAGTCGGTACGCAAGCTGTGTTTTAAATGGTAGCATGAAATTTTGTTCGGTATCTCAAGCAACAACCCTCATACTTCTGCATCAGTCATCTTAAGACAACCATTAGTAAATATTGTCTAGCTTTTTAGTGGCCAAAGACCTTTTTCATATTATTAATTTTAATTAACCATTTTTATATTTCTAATGAATACATTAAAAATGTTCTATATCTTTATAGAAAAAAAATAGATTTTTGTGTTATATGCAATTCCTCCAAAGTCTTCACATCCTCTGCATTTTACTTAAAAAAAAAAAAAAAAAACCAAACCCAACCAAACCAAACCAAACCAAACAAAAAAAAAAAACAAAACAAACCATGCGTTCCTTCACTACAAATGCCGATGAATTCACCTTTCTTGCCCTCCCACAAGACCCATGTGCCAGTGTGGATGTATCTGAAAGGAAAATGCCAGTCCATCATAAGCAATGTTTTCAAGAAACATTTTTCACCTTACTCTGGTAACCAAGATCCTTCAGCACAAAGATCAGTAGAAATTATCCATGTGTCTTTCAACTCTAATCTATAAAATCCAAGAAAGCCCCAAGAAAAAAACCCACAAGATACCATGCCATTATCAGCATAGCAAAAGGATGCCTACAAAGGGAAGAACCAAACCCAGGGAGGATGATCGTGCTCAACATGTACTGAGCACCCTACGCATCAATCCGTGCGACTATTTCCCTTTTCCATAGGTAAGCCACCATTCTTCCAGTGTCTCTGAACGCAGCACTCTTAACTCCTAACAAATACAGAGCACAGAGAGGAGAGGATTCCGCTCTGCCAGGTGAATATGGGTATTACCAGGAGTTTTGCTAAAGACAACCCAGAGTTCTCCCGAGTGCGGGGGCAAAATGACACATTTCACCAAAAAGTTTCTGAAACTGCCCCAGTTAAACTCTCCAGATGTAGTTTCTTTTGTAGCAATCAGACTTTACTTGTTATTTCATATCCTAATCAAAACAACACAGACAAAAATAATTTGCTTACTGACGACACTTTTTTCTTAAAAACTGTCTTTATAATGCTCTTCCTCTCCCACTTTCGTTGCATTGAAATAGCGACTGACATCAGAAAGCAGCTGTGCTGCACGCACCCCGCCACAGCACCACAACTGCACGAGAGCCTTCCAGCCTCCCTCTGAAAAGCTGAAACCTAATTAGGATGCTTAAGATAGCATTATGGATATTGCAAACGATAAATAACTAACCCAAACATATAAGCTATCACAAACGCAATGGATAATTTTTTAATCTTTTTCATCTAAAAATATTCTGGTGTTCCCACATATTGCAGAGAAAACAATCAATGCCACTTGAAGAAATGCTTGCTTTTCTATTTTGCACCTGCACTCTTCTGCTGTGAAAGTGTGTTTCACATCAAGATTTTTATCACCAGCTCTCGAGGTGGGTTGAATTAGAGTAACAGTATTTCTGGAAAACAGACCACCAATATACTGTGAGATTCCTTTGCAGATATAAGTAAGCAATAAAATGTCATCTTCACGTTTTTAAGAATATTTTATGATTTTGTCTGTATTCCATGAGTTTGCAATTATGTGAAGAGCAGACTTAAAAATACTTTTCCATTTTTAACATTAAAGAAATTATGTATATAAATATTCACATAACTTTGTAATTTGGTGAGTAAGCTACATAAGCACAGTTCTACGTTGTTTGAAGGCAGGCCCTAACTCCTTATTTAGGCACCGCAATATTTAGAGACATTCCAAGGTGTAAATATCACTGACTCCACAAAAGTTAATACATCCAGCAGGGAAGCAGTATCTTCAGAAAAACAGAATGCCCTGCCCTTAGGGATGTAAAATTCTGGTATTGATGTTTCAACATCCTGGTGACTAGAGAGAGAGAGGAGAAAGAGAACACAAAACCCAATACTGAACAGAGATTTTACTAATTCAGGTAGAATAACAGCAGAAGCCTGGTAAAAACAATAGATAGGCCTGATCTGTCACACTTACCTCATTTTAAAGTTTTCTAATCAGCCACAGGCACAGGTCACCTACACAGAGTTCAAATAACACTCTGCCAAGGTGCAGGGATCTACACAGCTCCTCTATCCAAGAGGTGCACCAGCCACAGGCAGGAGGCATCCATAAAAAGCCCCAAGGAAGCCAGTACCAATCTGAAGGCAGTCTATACTCATTGGCGAGGTCAAGGCCTTTGTTCAGTCTTCTATTATTATGTTTCACCCTAAAACGATCTTCAAGTATGTATATTTAAAATGCAGTGCCATATTAGCTTGGAATCTATAATTTTAAGGAGAAATTACCACTGTGACAAGTAAGGCTGTAAAACATCAGAGCAACGCACTGGCAATGATTCAAATTCATCTCAACAGGGCTCAGCACAGACATCAAAGACCCGCACAGGCAAAACCTCCTGCAGAACATAAGCATTCAATTACATGATATAGTAATATTACAAAGTTTGATTTAACTACTACAGGCTTTCATATTTTTATCTATGCAATGCTTCGCTGTACATGTAAAACATTAAGATGTGCTCAGTTTTACATATAACAATACTACAAATTTCTATAGGAGCTCTCAGATATTTAAACATAATTCTTGTCTGGTCTCATTTCAATGTCTGAAACTTGATAATGAACCTCTTAAATGTATTCACTAGCAAATTTTTATTATTACAGATATTTTAAATATTTA
Organism: Charadrius vociferus; assembly: GCF_000708025.1. Lineage (NCBI taxonomy): Eukaryota > Metazoa > Chordata > Aves > Charadriiformes > Charadriidae > Charadrius > Charadrius vociferus. The sequence continues at coordinate 3,079,181 of NW_009661370.1, forward strand.
ATAGTTATATTCGGTTTCCCTTACACTCCCTTAATGCACTGCAAGTCACAATTTGCATTTCTGATGTGAACGAAAATGATTTTACTCACAGGTCTGCATTCAGGTCCTTCCTCCCCACCCCAGACATTGATAGCTGGAATTGTAAGCATTGCCTCCTATCTGTGTCTATCACCACTCTTCTGTCAGGTTTCAAGTAAGTCTTCCAAATCTAACGGCAATGAAGCGACGAGTCAAGCTACTACAGTGTAACTGTGAAAATATTTCTCTGTACAAGGGCTATATTCATAGTTCAGACATTTGTATCAAACCATAAAGGATCTCTGGGATATGATAAAACAAGTGAATATTTGAAGATATAATTTACTTTCCAATTTGTAATTTGGACTAGTGTACTAATTCACAAACACATCCCTCATATTCCATTAAGCAATCATTACTTAATAGAAGCAAATGACAAAATGCACCTCTTCCCAGAGGTATGTTTTCTGAAGAAATAGTAGCTATCAAAATGAGTTCTAGAAGTAGAAAAGGTAAAATTTGCTACCGCAAAGTTAAAGTGAATCAGGCCAAGATTCAAAATTGCTCCAGTATCACCACCTTGCACTACTTCAGTGATGTTTTATGTATCGATGCACTTAAGTACCACATAAGAAAATCTACAATGTTAAACTGCAAGAAAAGACTATTCAAGTAATATTCAGGTTAGGTTTTCGTCATCCAGAAAAGTTGATTATGCAATGTACAGTCAAACCACACATGAAAAAGAAGTATCTGTATCATCATCTAGACTGCTGAAAACAATGCCAGCTGCGTCACTGGACATTTATATCCAATAAAAACAATTTGATTTTGAAATAAGTTTAGGAAAATTTAAAAATACAGTATGACCAAAGTTCACAGCCCTCTTTCTTCTAGTCCCTTCTTTTGTGATTGTTGCAGGTGGGACTTCAAAATTCAGAAGTAGGTTTCAGAAAGCTGATTCACATTCCCAGAACATTTGACCCATTTGGAAAAGCATAATTTAGCTGATTATGGAGTCCTTATTTTGTCTGGCACCACAAACAAAGCATCCAACTACATCCACAGGTAAGAATAAAACAGACAAACTTTTTTAGGCTACTTGCATCAACTGAAAACAGATTTTTAAGTGTTCAAGAGCTGTAAGAACAAAGAATGGAAAAGGAATTGACTATTTTACACAGAACAAATGAAATAAAAATCTCTGCTGGCTAGCTTTCTCAAATTTAAAAAAAGGAAATTAAAAAAAAAAATTCAAAAAAGGGAGAAATAATGATCAGCTGTTGCAAAATAGCTTTAATGAGCACTTGTAGCACCACATTAAAACACCCAATTTGCTTAATAAGTAGGGAACGTGAGTCTAAAACTACAAAAGGAGTGTAAAATGCCATGCTACAACAAAAAACGTATCAAGAGAGGACAGAGTGCACTGAATTTAAGTAGAATTCAACATGGAAATGTACAGTAAGTTCCCAAGAAAAGTGTACCAAACTTTGTACCTCCAGCTAGCACTACACAGCACTTCCCAACTCCAAAAAAGTCCTCAAAAGTAAGTCCATGTCATGTCAGAAGTCCTAGATGATGGAGATCAGGGAAAGCTGGGGGCTGGGAATCAGGGGAGCAAGAAGGGAAATCAGAAGAAATATTTATCAGAAACTGTGTTTACTGTTGGCTACATATTCCTATTCCCATATATTAGGGCAGCGGTGATCAGCAAGTTAAACTTGGCTGGCCTATCTGCAGGTTTTGGAGCTTCTCTTGTCACCAGATAGAAGGTTAGAACAGGAAAAGGACTGTTAGTGGGACAGGCCTTCCCTGCTGGGTGCTGGAATTCCAAACATTTCTGTAAATACCCAAAAACTGAAGCTGTGAACTTAACAGCAAAAATTACTGCTTTATGGGAAAAACTGTTTCCTTTTTTAAAAAAAAAAATAAAAATCTCCACGCTAAGGTTTCATCTGCCATGCCAGTTCCTGCTAATGCAGCTGTCTCGTTGGAGAAATGCCTACCTGCTGCATGAAACCCCCATGTTTTACTAGGGCAGAACCTGGAGGAATTCTCCTTCACTGAGGGATTCATTCTGGGTTGCAAGAAGATTATCTCCTCTTCGGTGGCCTCAGATACTACGGTTGGTCCATCGCTGACTGCTAAATGGAGCAAGGTGAACTAGTCTTCTACAGCAAACAGTCACGTGTGACTGCTCTCCTAGGGATTACCTTGCTTGAACATATCAGGTGTCTGACAACGAGATGTCGGTGAGAAGACTGCCTGCAAGTTTCCCAAAAAAGGGACATGTATCTGCTAAACGTTCAGGACATGTGCAGGAAACTTGTATCACACTAACGCTTAGGAACAAGGACATACGAGGTGCTCCCTACTCTATTTTGTTAGAGGTAAGAGAGATGGAAGGAGGGAGATGCTTCAGAAACTTATTTCCTGTATAACCATGTTTACATGTTGCTGGTACAAACAGAACAGCCAAGGAGACAACAGCACCAGAAAGGCTTTTCCAGATGATGAAGTCCACTCCCAAGCCTATTGCAGCATCGAGCCCTTTTTTGCAAACCAACAGGGGGTGGGGTGGGGTGGTGGGTGAAACCCACACAAATACACACCTCCCTCCAAAAAAACCCTGGAAGATAAATTGCTATTTTCTCTTTAAAATCAGCACTAGCACAAATTTGAAAGGAAACCTCTCAAACAGAAGTAAATTGAAATTACATCCCACCTAACCATAGCCCCACTTTCAAGGAGATTTTGTAAGCCTCACACTACGTAGGAATCTACTAAAAACAGCTGGTAGTATGGGTCACAAGTAAAGACCATTTAATCTTTCAGCAAAACTGGAGCTCTGTAGTACCACTGGTCAAAGATTTTGGACAACATTGCTCAGGTTATCTCCACCACTTCTGACAATTCAAAGAATCACTATATTTATTCCCATCAGGTGAAATCAGTAGACTTTATATAAGCAAACAGAAACTGATTTTTTTTCCAGACAGTAAAACATCACCAAAAAAATTATTTTGATTTAAAAGGTCATTGCTTTCTTTAGAAAAAAATAAAGATTACTAAAACATCCCAAGCAGAAACAAAAGATTAAAAAAAACACAAACAGTTAAACGCTATTTCCAACTCTCTTTATAATACATTAAAACAAACAAATAAAAAATCCTTAGCAAAAAACACCAGTGACAAAATTAAATATAATAGAATGGGTTAATAAATGATAAGATTATAATAACACTACCACAGTTGATGGAAATCAACAAATTAAAAAAAAAAAAATGTCTCTGAGTGTTATTCATCCAACTTCCCAGAACAAGCAAAATATTCTGGATCACTCTGATGTCACCACTCATTAAAAGCCAATCTAACTAATCTTGCCTCAGATTTTTTCCTCAACATTTTAAATGATGGAAGGAAGAATAATTTTCCACTTATTATTTTTTTGAATTCTGTTTTTACTGGCCATTGAGTTGAATGTCACAGACACACTGAAGAGATCATTTATTTGGGTATAATGAAAAAAGCTATTTATCTTTAGCATTAACCAAAAATAAAACTACCACAGAGCAGTTAAGTGCATCTCAAAAAAGTAAGAAAAAACAACTTTGGAGTAAGGATGTCTGTAGCAAACCAGCTAACGGAACAATACAGAGCAAGACAAATACTCCAAAAGGTAAAAAAAAATAACCGAGTTACAAATCAGTCACCCAGGCATCAAGAGTTCTTTAGAAAAGTAGTCCAGATTTAGAAATTTGATTGTCTTTGAAAAAGACAATCTGGGAAGAACAAACAATGCAATGATGTTACGAAAAAGACATATCATAAGAGGCAAGTATCATTATGCTACATATTAAGAAAGATTTTGTATGTAAATCAAGGGAAAAAAGCAAAACAAGAATTTATTCCTCTATCAGGCAAAGATAAAAGCTCTGAAATATCACCATTTACAAATTTTGCGTGCTGCCAAATTAAGGAAAAAAAATAAATTGAGAAAAGTCCTCAGAGAACAAGACTACAAAGTTTTTTCTTTGTTTGTTTGTAAGAAAATACCAAGTTTGAAGTACAGTTAAAATAACCGGCTAGACTTAGCCTAGAACAGAGAATATAGCAGGGAATAAGAGGAAGGTAGAATATAATAATCTTAAAATATGCGAGTCTCATAAGGAGGACAGTGATTAATTGTGCTTCACATCTACAGATGGCAGTACAAAAACTGATCAGCAGGGAAATTTAGATTACATATTGTTAGAAAGTTGGTCCAAATAAAGTTTGTTAAGTTGCAGAACAACTTCATGTCAGAAGGTCGCTGGAGCTTTCAAGAACACTCCAGACAAACATCGTGCAAGGACTTCTTTTGGTTTTGACTCGGCATCAAAATGGGGAACAGACAAATAACACTCAAAATCTCTTCCAACACTACATTTTTAAGTCCAATAAAAAAGTATCAATACATAATCTAAGTTGGCAGCCTGGTTGGAAACACAGGCCAATACTTTTGAAGTTAACTAGTTATTTTGCTGGGTAATTTGCAACATAAGGACAGCTGTACTAGTTCACCTAGCTTAGTGAGGTTAATGAGGAGGTGATATACTTTTCCATTTTCTTATTAAGACTCATATCCACACTGCAACTGAACTGCAACTGTCCATTTGTTAAATAAACAGGTTTTTATACACAGTAAGCACTCTTTCATCATAGTAAGTACAACCTTGACAACAGTCACAGATCACCTTCAAACATTACAAAATTAAAAATTACCTAGATTTTAAGAAAAGTGAGTTTGGAGCAGAATTTCTATTTTGTTTTTAATTGGATGAGAGTTATGCTCCTTATTCCATTCAGTTTTAATGAGGAAAATATGGAGCAGCTCTCATTCCACCTGGATATTCAACTAGACCAAGTGGACTTGTTCACAAAGGAAGAGTCTGAATCATATCTTCTCCAGCCTGGCAATAGAAACAACTGCAGGAAGCAGTCAGCTCTCTCTGAACTTCAACTAGAATGCTCAACGGAATTAAAATAAAAAGGTGAGTTTATCCATATACCTCTTCACATACTCCAACCCAGTGCTCCAGTTCCCTAGCTCAGGAAGAAGTCAGCTCTCTCCAATCTGCTTGTTGCTGCCCAACATTGTTATTCACGTTAACCTTAACTTCAGGTAATAGTTTCTGGGAGAAGGGAGTGACTACATTAAGCAGTACACCTAACGGGATAGTGGAAGGAAATGCCAGTCTTCCTTCACAGGCAATTCCCAAAACATCTCAAACCAGCTACGAAAGGAATTAGGTTGAGTCAGGGACAAGGACAAAATAACGCAGGCATGTTGACCCTACACAGCAGAAAAATGAAGACTGAAACATTCGGTTTTATTACAGAATTGATTTAGTCAAAAGTCTGGCATAAACTCGGCAGAGCTGTACTATGGGAACCCACACACTCTCATCCGTGCAAACCAGATTTCTACACCAGAGAATCAGTCATTCAAGAGCATCAATCTGGCAACCCTTCTTAGCCATAACTACTACCCTGTATGTCTAGTTTAATTTCGACTCTGCGTCTAAATGGGGAATTAATTCTTCCTTCAGTCTTTGGCAAAAATCCACTGAGGGTCTGCCTTCATCCTACTTAGTAGGAACATCCTACTAAGTTCCTCTATGTGGAGGGGGTCCCTCTCTCTTAGAGATCAAGATTCTGCTAAATTAAGATTTTGCCGTATATTGTTTCAAAACATTGCAAGGAAAATGCACACAAAAATACACCATTTCCATAAACAACCACTTCCTCAATAACTAGAATTCAGTATTTTTTCAAATGAAGAGTCATGCAATGTTTTCTTTTTGTTCCTACTTTGTTTAATGCAATCCAGCTGAATACTTGAAAACCCTCTTTCTCCAAGGTGTGTTTTTAATCCCCTGCTCCTGAAAAATAGTATGTCAATATTTTTAATGATCATCCTATAATTGTTCTCTTCAAACAAACCTTGAACAAACAATACAAGGCTACTCCTGCCAACTCACTGACCACAGGTCAAAGCATGTGGTAATCCTGTATTTTTAGCTCTTGAATATTTTTTTATTGTTACATACTGTTCAGCAACAATCTTTAGCATTGAGCACAGGACAACGGTATTTCAAAACACTAGTCAACACATAACTTGAAATAGTATACCCCACAATGTCTTTTCACTTCTTTTCTTTCCAGAGACGTAACTTTTAAGCCTGCCTTCAGTACTACTGAAAGTACTTTATTACAAACTGAATACACAGAAATTTCAGTTGCAAGCACACAAAAGAGCAAACGGTCATGGAAACAAAAGGAGAAAAGATATTCAGGGGTACTCTGGCTTTATTTTTCTATGTAACATAACAAAAGGCTGCTCTGAATTTGGCAGAATGGACAACCTCTGATAAAATTTTGTTAAACAAAGTTTTACCCACAGTCCTAACTGGATCTATTTACACAATAAATCAGAAGCAGCATCTGTCAAAGTAGAAAATCAGGACGACATAGGCTATGAAGGACAGAAAATAGCCACATGCCTTACCTCCAATGCATGGGAGGAAGGCACCTAAATTGAGTTCCATCAACACCAGATGTGTAAAGGGGATAAAATTATCTGTAAATATTTTAAAAGAAAAGCAAAACCAAATTGTTTACTGAATGTTGAGCCTTTAAGTACAGCTTAATTGAATTTGCAAGCTCTTCTCACCTTTGTGAGGCATTAAGAAATAATCACTGTAACACTCATCATACTGTAAGTGAAAGAAACAGAAAAGCTGCAGCTATCAATACACCTTTGAAATGTTTGAGGAGCTATTCATTTTGCCTAAACTTGTTACCCTGCTAAGTGGAAATAACAGTCTTCGTTCACTAGACTCATAAAATGCATCTAGAAAGCGAACAGGTTGTTCAAACTTCTCACAGGGAGCATTCATTCCCATGCGTTAGGTATCAATGAGATGATTCAATGCAGGGGGAAAAACCCAAGCAACCCAAAATTAAAAAAAAAAAAAAGCTACATCACACACACTTGCTTGAGAGCGCCTGCATGTTACTGAGTGAAGACTTATTTTTTTTGGCCTGGAAAATCATAAGGGGAAAAAAGAACACAAAACAATGCTATTTAAGTCTAAGACATTACTGAATACTTACTTTGGACAAAGTTAATTCAGATTGTTATATTTTAATAAAATGTTCTGCATAACACAAGATCAAGAGATAGGTTGCGATCAGAGATTTGAAAGCTTAAAATTAACCACAAGTTGTTTATGAAACTTAAATTCTGCTAAGGTGTTTCTAACACAAATCTCTGTAATATTAGGCTAATACTAGGGCAAGTTAAAAGACAGTATAGTGCAGACGGCTGCTAGTTCAGAAACTCCAGGACTCCCTCAAAGTGACAAACAGTAGAAAAAGATAAGAGCAAGGGTTCTCAGAGCAAAGGAAATCCATAGTACTGTCATTAACTGTAGGTTATTTGAATAAAATAATTCTGGATTTTTATCCAAGTAATCCTGAATGCTCTATTATAGATTAAGCCAATCAGTCATAATGCATCTGAAGATTTATTTAATTTAATTTAATCTTCTCTCTCTTTTCATGGCTAAAGAAATTATATACAATCTCTAAAACAAATTAAAATACTTAACAAGTAAGTACTGTACTTAATCTGTACTTCTTAATTCTAACATTCAATTTTTAATCACCCCTTACTATCTGTAACCTTAACAGAAAACAACCCAAACCCTTCAGTTTACACACACTGAAAAAAATCGAAAAGCCAAAAAGCCCTGTGCAGTTTTTGTGTGCTCTGAGCCACTCCTTGTACATCCAGTGCAATGTCACACTTTTTTTTTTCCTTAGGCATTGTTCAATGGAGAAACTCTTTCAGTTGGTGCTTTTCGCATGTTCCTCCAGCTGCCCAGTGGCATGCTTTCCATGACAGATGCTCTGGCTTCATTCTTAACATATGTTCCAGATGATAATTCCATCTTCTTTTCTGGATAACTTTAGAGCCAAGGGGTTTTTGAGCTGTCTAATGAATCTTGGCATCTGTTATAAATTCATTCCATTTAATACGTAGTATTTTTCTAAGGCATTTGCTTTCAAAGGCATTTAGATGTCTGTACCTTTGTTGGATTTCCAGCTTTCACATCCATATGTTGAGATGGAAAGAAATATCTGAGTTGAAGTTTCACACTTCAGTCTTTAAAACACGGATTTTTATGGCCATATCTTATTTAGTTGGTAAATGAAACTGTTGCCTTGCCAATTTGTAACGCTAGCACCTTACTGAAACCCGCAAATGACAGGCACCTTACTACAAATATACATAAATTTATTCCCTTCTTGTATTCCTCTACTTTCCAGTGTAGTATTTGACCTGGGAGTTTCCACAAATTATTTATATTTGTCTGGATTTTCTTCCTTACAATTACATAATAGCATTGTAAACAAAACAAACAAACAAGAAAAAAAGATAATGCTTTTCATTTAACTTCATCTTCCAATCACTGAAGGACAAGGGCATGTTGCAGCATCTCAGAAGTTAGTGTAACTACCACAAAACTGTTGTTACAGAAACTTCTCGTGATTTCTTAAGTAATTAAAAAATTACCAGCCTCTCCAATGTAAACTTCCAGTATTATTTTTTTCTGAAACCATATCCTCACATTAAACTTCCTCTAGTTTTTTTCTTCTTTGATGCTACTCTATCTAGCAAGTTACTTCATTTCTATACCAAAGTTGCTCACGTTCCCAGCCCATCCAACCCATCTTTCAAATGTCTCTAGTCTCTGTATCCTTCCCATTTTATCAATCGCTCTCTACCCTCGACAGCCGCACCAGCTGCTTAGAACCATGCAAAAATAGTAGCGTTTACCAGCGACTCTTTCAAACAAGACCAGAGAACAATTCTAGCCAAGGGAAAGGTGTAGCAAAACTACTGAGGGACTTTTATGCTAGGAATAACCAATAGCAGTTACACTACGAACCAAAAGGAACATATCTGTAAAGCATTCTAATTCTTCCATTTTTGTCAGTTCACACCAGGAACAGAATCTCTAACTACAGAAGAAGCTGAAACCGTCACTGCATGTTTCTCTTTCAGAAATGAAAGCACTCTTCAGCACAGCATGAGCATAAAAGGTTACTTCCTCAGAGACTATCCTTACAACAGACTCTGAGAAAGTTCTCCTGATCTTTACTGCTCTTGGTACCTGGTCTGTATCCCAGGCTCTGCAGCAGCTCACACCATTCCACAGTTAAAAAGGCACATCAATGCAGTTAAAACTGAAAAAAGATCCATCTCTTTCCTCACAATAAGGACTTAAGGAAACCGCCATCTTTACATGCCTTATTGAGTCCTATCTTTCTGATTTTAAGCCTTTGTAAGGCTTTATGTAGACTAAAAGCATTTGTAATTAAAATGGTATATTTTTAAACACCATTCTCTTCCTATACAGTATGTTCTAAATAGTATTTAATAATAGATTCTTCAAGCATTGGTTAAATCATGATGCATCACATTTCTTGGTAGCAAGTAATTGTTAATATTTATCTATTCTGAGGAAAGATTAAAATGTTAATGAATGAATTCATTTCTTGCTTTGTGTATTAAAAAATAAAATATGCACACTCTAAGTGAAGGAATACAAACAGATTTTCAAGAAACTCCAAAGAAGACAAGATACTTGGAGCATTTTTAAATATGTCGATTGGCAAACGACAGAGATTGTGGTAAGCCACCCTTTTTATAAACTGCACATCTAATCAGTATAAAACTTTCCTCTACGCTACAGCTACAAATATATTGACATCAACAGTCTACCAACCACAGATGGCTTTTAGGGAATAAAGTGGATTGCAAGAAAGAACAGGCTATTAATATGCTAAAGCTCTAATGCAGGACTGTATTTACAACAAAAATAAGTGTCTATTGTGAGGCAATTTACCAGTGACAATGATTTCACTGAACGTGAAGACCTGCGACTTTCTATCCAGCAAAACTCACTTTATTACAGAGATATTTTCCTTTTGTAAGGAAAGGTCTGGCACACTATGGACAACCAGACAGTGATGTTTTTGTACGCATGTTGCCCCTCAATAAAAAGAGCTTTTTCCTCACCCTTATTTTACCCAGCCCTGGAGTAGCAACTTTTTACCTCTTTTACAGGAAAATTTATTACAAGAAACCAACACAAATTCAGATTCTATGTTCTTATGTAAGAATAAGTTTAATTATTGCAGTATGTTCATCAAAAAAACCTCAAAATACCTAGTAATATTAGAATTTTTTGGAATGTTACCTTGTTTGAGTGGGTCAAGCTTTTATTATTGAAGGTAATAATTATTATTATTTGCCTGTCTACACAGCAGATTATTTAAAACCTCACAAACAATACATTCAATATTTCTGGCATTATTAATGACAATACTGATGCCCAGGAGGCTGGCACAAAAAAATAAAAACATACACGTCACTTAGACTTATACATAAGGTATACATATAAGTATAGACTTATAGATAAGTATGTTACACAGCTATTATATACCACAAATAATGCACTATGACCATAACTGTTTCCCTAACTCTCTCTCTGTAGACTAAATAATAGCTACAGCTATCTTCTTGGAGAGGGTGCAGGGAAACACAAAGCATTAGAAAGGATCACTAAAAAAAGCTGGGTTGTTTTTTTTTGAGATTTTGGGGTTGGGCTTTTTTGGTTGGGTTTTTTTTTTGGTAGTGTTTTTGTTGGTTTTGTTGTTGTTTATTTTTATTAGAAAAGAGGGCTAGCAGTATGGTTGAGGCAAATGGGAAACTACAAGGTGTTTGCATGGGCCTAATGAATATGACACTCATTCACCATGAAATTTACCTATTTGGTCTAATATCAGCATGGTTTCCCACACTGCTACCTATAACAGCAATTCCTGGTCTCCTTTGGAGCAGGGATGGTTGGATCAAGTGAGGGAAAAGTTCATCAGCTCTACATAAGCCCCTTTGTGCCGACAGCAGTTCCACATAAAATCCTATGCACGTGGTATAGATTTAAATGTGCAAGATCTTGGCTGTGATTGAAAACCATCCAAAGGGATCCCAAATACAAATGTTCACAACAAAAATTAATTTCAAATATTCATTGTGCAAGTTGAAATCCTAACAAGATTGGTCCTTTCCCACATTTTGGTGTATAACCAAACCAACCCAGAAGTAGGCTTGCAAAGAATAAATTTCAGCCAAAATCTACTTTACAGAAATTCTACCAAATGTAGCAGAAACTCTATGGAAAATCTACTGCAAAAATGCTATGGAAAACTCAACAGGCTTAAAACATAACTTAATCTGATGTTTCACCGATTGTCCACCAACACAGTATGTATCTTCTGAACTCTGGGAACCATAAGCATAATTTTAATCTTGAGTAATACCTAGAAGCCAACAGGTATCTAGTCTCAGAAGGATATCTGTCTATCATAAGCTTTGGGTGTTTTTTTCAGTTAAAATACTCTTTTTAAATAGCTTTCAATCTCTAAACCCAAGAGGATTACAAAGCTACTGTATCATTTGGATTAAGGAACCACTTAATGTTTCAGACATTAGCCAAGTCACTATTCTGTTAAAAATTACTGTTTTTTTAAAAACTATAAACACCCAGGAATAGGAACTAGCTAACCTCCTGGTGGCATTTTTTAATTCAATCACGTTTACGACTAGCACAGAGAGTAAACCAATGGCCCTTTCTAAACATGAATTTCAAAGAAAACCATTTGAAATACAAACTAGTTGTGCTGCAGTCTGATTGCAGTGATAACCTAGTGATAACCAGGTGCAGTTCTATAACCGATTTACTCTTGCAAAGGTGGGAGCTGCCACTAGGAGGGATGTGTCCTGCCCCTCCATGCTGCCACTTGCGCGTTCCTGTGTGTACCACCACTACTGTTTGTGCAGCTACACGGTGAGTCAGGTCAGGGAAATGATCCATCTGAAAGTTAGCTAGAAAAATAAAAATAGGTTCATTTTCAGCCAGATAAATTTCCTGGTATGATTCACCATGTCACCATTATGAGCGCAACTGCCAACACAACCGAGCAAGAGGAGAACATGACACTTCCCCCATTTCAGCAACAGCTTCCACTTAACACAAGTTTCAAGTAAACATGGAACTGCATCTATCAAGGGCAAGTTCACAAACTCCGAATTAAATACAGTAGTTGCTGCTGTTTCTCAAGAATAAAATTGTTCAGAAGAGTTTCCAATGTTATTAGTCAGCATACATAAACCAGCATGATATAAAAGCCAGCAGAGTTCAAAACAAGGTGAGTGAATAATAGCTTTAAAGTAAAGCAACCAATGCTGCATGAAAGCACACTATTTTGTAAGTATTTTCACGTGTGTAAAAGTTATACCACTAATCCATCTGCACAGTTTCATTAGGTCAAAAGAGTGTAAGTACAGATAGAGATACTGTCATGTTCCTACCAATTACTCCCAGCAATCACTGCTCAGGGGTCTCCTCCAGTCTCTCTGAAGGACACTTAGCAAAAAACCTAAACTTAAGAATTGATAAAGGACAACTGTTTTTTTGCATCGTATTAACAACTCCTCCCTTTGTATGCTCTAATAGATTTCACCTCTTCCCCTGCAACATGTCAGGAGGATAAACAAAACCCAAAAAATCCACTGCTTCTCCATCACGCTGAACTTCAACTACTATTAGACTCATTCTACTTCCTATATAAACAATTAAATTTTGAAAAGCATGAATATTGAAGTGTGAGGTACACAGAAGTTTCACAAGGATGAACAAACTCACTTTCAGGAAGCCTCTGAGGTGAAGTAGCAATACTATTTCCATTTTATCTGAGGGAGACCGTGACTTGGAGAAACTCAGGTTAAAATCCACAATAGTGAGTGCCAAATTTAAGATACTGTTGGCCCAATTCTTTACGCAATTTGCCATCTTACACATCTTTCTTCATTACAAACATAGTTGTCCATGAGTTTATCACAGCCAAGAGCACTGAGCACTTGTATAAAGTAGCAATTGTATCTCTCTCTGGTGGTGTGGTTCTCATTATCTAGGCCTAGTTAACAGCCACCTGTGAAGACTATTCAGGTTTCAGTAACTTTCTTAGCATAATAATGTTGATAAAAGACCAGCAGGAAGCTATGCCCAGTAAAATTTTTACACTTCAACTGTTCAAATGTGAATAGCTCAGGATTATGCACTTTGGAATTTCAATGTAAAAATGGTAACAACAACTAATGAAACTGGGAACTTTCTAATTTTACACAGTTAATATGCTACCGTATTGTAATTAAATATTTTTGGGAAGACTACCCCCAAAGGCAAGACAGCCAACATTTTGAAAGTGAACTTCTGAATCTATCTTGAAAAAGGGAGTATGTTATCTTATCAGTGTGCTGGCATCTGACATCTTCATTTCCTGTCTTCCTATCAGTTTTAAGAAAGCACTCTGTAAAAAAAAAAAACCAAACTATAGATTCAAAATTTACAGTAAACAAGATGTCAGTTGCAATGATATGATTACAAAGAAACATACTTAGATTTACAAAAAGTAAGCTAGTGTTAGCAAGCCCTGATTTGCAAGGGAAGTAATCAATAATAACACAGACTAGCTGGGACCTAGTTAGAGATGGTACTGAAGAGGGCTGGAAAAAAATGAGACTGGAGGTACATCCACATTACAGATAAGATGTATATATCTGAAGCGAATCTCCTAGTTATCAACTATTACAAGCTTTGGTTTACACTGTGACCACACCTCATACACTCTCACTGCCAAGAGGCTCTCGGTCCATAGGAACAGACATGACAGTGAGTCCAAAGCAAAGCCCTGGAAGCACGAACAGATAGCATGGTCACCAAAATCTAAGCACCTCTTGACAGATTCACTCCTATTGTGCTATATTATGTGCTAATGGAGACATACCCTGAGACCCAGGACACCCCCCCAGCACAAGTCAAGGTTTGTGCTGCTGGAACTGTGCAACCCTCTTTTGCCTGCAATTTAGGAAAGATCAAACTGCTCTCGAGGTTGAATAAATCCCAGGCACTACCACCATCTTCTTTCCATGTTTTGGTGGGAAAAAAACTCTCATTTTGTCAACGGATTGTAGAGATACTCACGAAGAGTCAACAAGAAAACAGAAAGCGACCAAGACAGAACAAGAGGTTACAAAACCTTCTTCCCTTGTCCTCCACCTTCTATTCATTCCCTAAATCATCATCACTAGCCTGATCTCTTCCCAAAGCTTATTTTCCGATATCTTAATTTGCAGTCTCAATTGCCTCTTTGATATTCGTGCCCTAAAACTTTTCACTTCTCAGTCCAGTCCTGAAACTCCTTCAGGACCTAGTTTCAAGTCACAGCTGTTGACCTTATTAATGTTTTTGATGATTACAGCAGGGGTAGCATAAAAGAAGTGGGTCCCACAGAGGCATAAGTTGATTGACCTAGCTGAGGTAAGAAGAGCAGGTACATGGATTGCCTTTCAAATAAAAGAAAGCACAAAGACTTGGGAGATTTGTTGGACTGACACGTAGGTATATTGAAAGAAGATGTTTTTTTAATGAGATACCAAAAGCCCTGGTATTGCAAGCAAGGTATCCTTACATCATCCTCGATGTGAAACTGACATAAGCACCAATGAATTTAAGTTTAATCAACAGGTTGCAGTATGCCAAAGGTATTACACAGTATGACTATTTAAGCTTTAAGAAAAAAAAAAAAAAACACCCACAAAAACCTAGGAGTTTTATTAAACAGAAAACATGTATTCGGGAAACAGTTCCTCAAAGTCTTCCCCAACAGCACACTTTTGGTATCTGTTGCATTCATTACATAGGAAATGGAACAGACATACAAGAATATGTAACGCCAACGTGTCCCAAATACCCCAAAAAACCCATTGCTTAGGTGTTTTCCTGTTTAACAAGCAACTTGCTGTTGTCAGTAATAGTAAAAGCACTTTTCTAACATAAAACTCAGGACTTGAGAAAGCCCAAAGCCCAAGGTGATAAGCATCAGAAATATGCCTTACAAGCCACTGAAAGGTTGATAATAAACACAAATTCTGTTATTGAATTTGTTCGACTTCTTTTCAAAAATCTGAAAATCAATAGCACTAAGGTCTACAAACATAGGATAACAACTTCCTCCCTTTGAATATATTATTGCATCTTCTATCTGACATATTAGTGATAGGAACTAATATATTTAATCAAAGAACACGCACAGAATTTTAGCCACTATCATCTACAATACAGCTCCATCTAGAAGAGCATCATTTTTACCAATCAGGATCACAACTGTACAACCATTTAAAAACTGGAAACAGGCTGCACTACAGATACAGAACAAAAACAATTTTAAAAAAAAATTAATCAACCATGCACAATTATCTAAACAGGCATTCAGAAAGGATATTGCAGAGAAAAATATTGAGACTGTTTAAAATACTTTGCGTTTCAGTCTTCAATTACTACAGCAAACTGTCTTTACCTGCAGAAACTGGTAATAATCCAACGGGGAGAGCTGCAAAAATAACACTCACCTATTTACTACCTCAAAAGTACCTGGAATAAACAGTTATTTAGCAAAGAGAACACCTCACACTCATTCTAGTTACATCAAGTTTAAGATTTTCACATGGTTCTGACCTTACTTCAGGGTAAGGTTAAGTAAGGTTAAAAAGGTTATTATTCCAAAAAGAAGAGCTTGTTACTCAACTACAAAGCGAATGGGACAGAGGAGTGGTACAGAGGGCCCTTCTCTCCCAGTGGGATAGCTGCAGGAAAACAGCCTCTAAATACACAGATCTTTGCTCAGAGTGTATATGGAAGGAAAAAGAAGGAGAAAAAAAAAAAAAAAACAAACCCCACACAAACCAGTGTGTGAGGTTTCCCTGACTGCAAGCAATTTTACACATTTACCCAAATCCATTTCTACACTGAGTACATGATATAGAAATCTCTATTTGAGAAGTTAAAGAAAAAAAAATATAGTTTAGATATATGGATGTATAAACATTTATATAAGAGAGTTTGCACTGTCATTTTTTTCTCTCTTTGGTCCTCAGGGAGAAGCCTTTTTTACATTCATATATTTTATTGGAACTTTACAGTAATTCATATTTTCTATTAATTAGATAGAATCAGAATAGAAAGATTATAATAAGAAATGCTTATTTAGTTTCAAGTGGTTCATCAATGAAGACTTTACCTTAAACTACTATTCGCTAACACAATTAGACAAAAATAGTTTAAATTTCTTCTACTTTGGGTAGCAGATGTTCAAGATAGTCTATTTAAATTTGTCTTTGTTAGAGGTGTGTTAAACTACTCAAATAATTCAGACAATCTGCAAACAAGATTTCTGACAGGTTGTGAATAACACTCAATTAGTACCATAACTTCTGAGATTAATTTT
>NW_009661370.1:3095700-3113228 GCF_000708025.1 Charadrius vociferus
ACCCACGAACATACCACATGACCTCACTCTCCAATGTGTATTTCCAAAATTAACATCTGTTTGGTCTTGGTTCAACTGTAAAACCCAATGTCCATTAAATTAAAGCACTCAATTATTTTTCTGGATTTGGGCGGGGGTGGGGAAGACATGTTACCCTAAGACTGTAAATAATTTGTACTTTAAACAATTGTACTCCTATTTGTATTCCACTACACTATTTATTCTTCTTGATAGTAGATGTAACAACAATAAATATTTTCCACATGGTTATTTCTTAAAATCCCATGATATCTGCATCATGTCCTGAATTGCAAAAATGAAAACAGACCAGCAGTTGAGCAAATCTCATCACAGTAAATCAAACACATCTATAAACTCTCTAAGTTTAGAAATACAAACACTACTTCAGGTGATTAAATTCTGAGTACTAAGAAGTTATGAAAGGCTGTATTAAAAAAAAAAAAAAAAAAAAGAAAAACATTGAGTGAAAAGTTGTATTACAGTATTTCACTGTTTACAGGACAATTGCATTACAGGAAAGCTTCATGACATCTGTTTTTTACCACCATTTCATTACATCAAACTTAAAGTTATCATATTTAAGCCACAGCAATTTTATACTACAGTTCCCTCTCTATAAAATTGACATACTGGTACTTCTATACTTCAGGTGAGAGTTGTAAGATAAAATGAGGACATCAAAAATTGTGAGATTATAATAAAGTTACCCCCATAAGCAAGTCAGACACATTATCTATTCAATATAATTTGGGTAAAAATATATCATGTAAGCCATGTAAAGATTGCCATGACAAACAGCATTATCTAACGTAACCCACTTGAACACAGAACCTCAAACAGAAGTGTGGTTAATTGAAATGCGACAACAGAAGCACTTACTTAATCTGACAAGATTTTGCTTTGTCTTTAAATAATGATTTAGCCGTGTTGTTATGCAATACACATTAGGTACATTCTCCCTAGATAAAAAAAAAAAAAAAAAAAAAATAAAACCACACACCACATACACCTTGCACTTTTAATTAAAAAAAAAAGTTAGCAGACGTTAAATTTAAAACTGGGTCCTTTAAAAAGTTAGCATCTGTGTCAATTTTTCCTTTGTCCCAAATGATCTTTTAATAACATGGTAACAAAGACTCTTAAACCTTTTCATATGTTTAAACTAATTGAAATCTTGTGCACAGGTTATATATAAAGAAATTAGGTTGCAATTAAGCATAGTTATTAATGATTCTTAAATCTAATTGTTATGACTATTATAGACCACAGACAAGGTCAACTCTACAACTCAGGAAACTTTAGCTTTAAAGAAAAAAAATAGCATCTGAATTATATGCATAAAACCCACTTTTCTAATGATACAGCTCTAATCATACTAAGCATGTTCATCCATTTAAAAAAAAACAGCTGTTTCCAAACTGATAAATTAAAAACATATCCCCCACGTAAAACATTAAATTTTATTAAATACAGAAAATCACACTAAGTAAAATTAAAAATACTCTTCCAATATTTTTTAAAAAGCCACTCTGCAAAACATTGTGCTTATAAGCAAATTCAAATGTAAAAGTCATTTCAGCTACTACTGCAGTCCTTACACTAACTACAGAACTGTCAAGTATGTATTTTAACTTCTGCATATCAGCAGCGAGGTTTGGATCACTGTAGTTCAGATTTTCAGTCAAGATCACTTCCCTTTCACCTGTATGTATTAGAATGAAAAACGTTGGTGTTATCGAAAAAGGAAACTCATAAAGGACGACAACACATCTATCTCCTAATCGGGCTACAGGAATAACTGGAGAACAGAAAGACGAAAGAGAAACTATTCTCCTCTCTCAAACAAAACACACTGAGCCAGTGAATTGCAAGAATATCTTTGCAGCAGTGCGGGGACACAAGGCCGTAAGATGCTTGGTTCTCACCACTAGACCTGAGACACTAAGTCACAGACAACCACAAGACCGTCCGTACAAAATACATTCCCATTCCTCTCTTGCCTGAGCAGAGACTCCACTGTAAGAAGACTGCTTCGCTGGCGCTCAGCTTGTACAGGTTCTGATGTCTTACAGGATACATCTGCATTAGTACTTTAGTTCAGATAAGGAAAGCACTTTTGCAACAAATCTTCCCATCACCCTAGTTAATACACTTTCATTTGCTGCATGAAGCAGTCCTGGAGTGCACAAACCTGGTTCTTTTCAGATGAAACTAAAAACCACAAGATGTACTCCAGGAGCACTACCATTGCCGAGGGGGCACGGGAGAAGCCAGGAGCCCGTCCAAAGTAACACCCACATCACTTAGGAACTGCACTGAGCATAGATAGGTATCAGGTCCTCTTCACCAATTATTTCATTCTCTGAATCTGCTCTCACTGGACTGCATTACTTGCTCAGGCAGGCCCAGCCGCCACGCTTCAGGGTCTCCTTTCACCTGTGAGATGGGACCTGACTGCACTTAAGGTTCACTGAGCTTCTCAGGTTTTGCTTCCTCTGGGGTTTGTGTCATCTGTTGTCCAAAGAACTCGCCTCCAGCCTGTCATCTCTGCCTGTTTGACCATTCACATGTAACAACTTACTCTTCCTCAGTATCATCTATTCTCACCACACTGAAACTTCTTCTAAAGATTACTCAAACCCCGAGTATGATCATCCGTAATAAAATAAACTTAATCGTGGCATTTCTTAGCTTTTGAGTGCTGGCTGATTTTAACATACTAATACTTGAATGGGTTCATCATTTAAACACACAGAAAAACACAGCATGGAAGCCAACTATGTAGCATCACATCAACTCTTCAGTGCTCAACATCAGGGTTAAAAGCTTACAAACATATAGCCCTCAGCCCTCTATTATTGACACGGATACAGCACTAGAGATAAAGGAAACATCTTCTTAGCCATTAAGAATTGTAACACCACGCACTAACAGACTCTGTTTTCCCCAGCCTCCCTCTATCAGAGACTCAGCTCAGAGAGAGATCACCAGCTCAATTTTTACTCCTCCCTTCTCATTCCTACATGTAGTTCACTTAACCCACTTTTGTAATGACCTGTCTCATTAGCTGGCTACTCAAAACCATTCTTCATCCCAGTACTTTCAAGTCATCCTCATACTACTTGACTGAGCTGTGAATGGCAGAGAGATTGTTTTCTTCTTTTCCATATATCACAGACCTTCCTGACTCCCAAAGGGAACAATTTTAAAATGTCCTAAGCTATATGCACGCGACCAAGTAATTCAGCATAACAGAAGCAGATCAGTCAACTGAAGCAGCTGATGCCTACGCCCCTGTGTTTCCAGCATGCAGGGTTCACAGGTTTTATTTCAAGCTAAATTCAGTCTGGAGCCTCAGATTGAATGTTGCACCACACACATGGTTCAGGGCTGTCCAAAGGACCGATCACTGGGGCCAGAGTTCACTCAGTGTTCGCCTGGAGGAGAGATCCCATGCTCAGCTTCCTCCAGGAGGAACCTGGTTTGTACCTACAAAAACCACCCTCTAAACTGAGCCAATGAGCGTCAAGTGGGGATGATCAAAGAATTCACTTTAAAACCATAACAGCATGATAGCTTGCAGAAGTAGGGCAGCTTTACCCAATCTCACAATGCATCTTGGTACAGAGAGAGAATATTTAGCTGCCAAAATAAGGAGTGTCTACTGAGCATATTCCAACTTTCAGAATTTAGATTAAGGTTCGACACTTTTTCTTGGAAACAATTAAAAAAAAAGCCATTAACAACTTTGACTCTCTTGCTCCAGAGCAAGGTCAGGGTAGAAGTTGTAATTACATGAAATATATAACCATTGTATTAAATGCTTACAAATTTTTGAGATTGGAAAACACCAGTGCACTTCTCCTTTTGTTTTCAGAAACAAACAAAATGAACACTTTAATCCACCACCAACCAGCATAAGTCAGACACAGAAAATCAAGGACAATATTAGATTTAATGAAAAAAAAAATTCCCGCTTAAACCTACATAGTTACCTATAGCAAGAAGGAAAAAAAAACTCCATACATTCACTCAAAGTTCAATGAAGCAAGGAAAAATGCATGTCATGAAATGTTTTTACTTAGAAAAGAAAAAAGGATGTCAAAACTGACATCAAAATCTCAACTCAGTAGGCTTTTCTTCAATTAATAGATAGCTAAACAGCATGAGGAGGAAAACCTTTATTTTATATTTCAGAATTTCAAATATTCAGTAAGACATTGAGTTTCATCGTACATTGTCCTTTTCTGGACCCCAGTGATTAATATATGCATACCCAGTGCTCACAGAGTTGATCAGGATGTAATATGAATGAGCAATATTACCTGAAGGAACTGATGTCATGTAAAAGAAAATTCTTTAGATTATCCTAATAATTTTCTAATTCATATAAATTTCTTTCAAATGTAATAATCAAAAAAGGAAATCAGATACCCAAACTGAGTAAACAACAACAAGATGTGAAAGAAAAATAATTTAAAATTTTAAATAGTTCCTGGCATGTAAAATTTCATTTATTAAAAATGTAAGTATATATTCCACAATAAGAAGCAGATCTTAAGCTTCACATAGCTTCTGTTTTCATCTAAATTGCCCATAATGCATCCTGAAATACAATTTATGCAGTAATAATAACAGAGTAATAAACTTTTTCTCTTATTCTCTTGGCTTCTTTGACATTTAATGTCAATCTGCAATAACAAAGCTAATAATAATCTTTGTCTTCACACACTGCTATTGAAACAAAGCATTGCTTTGTAAATTAAAGGGTAATTTTGTTCCCACAATTCCAGCCTAAATCTTTCTGGGCTAGAATCACAGAAGCTCATGGCATAAATCACCCTATAATCCAGAACACCTTCTTTCTGCAAGAGAGATGATGTTCTTTTGGAAATAATCATGCATGCAACCACAACCCAAAGCAGACCAGCATGAAGCATGGAAGATTTCATCCGAAGTTCATTACATGATACAAATGCCAGATATTTCTAAAGGTTTCCCATTCAAAGCTTAACATACAGCAGCCTTCCCAAATTTGTAAATCACATGGTGACACATTATAAAGCGACATTTCAAGAAATTACAGGAATTCAAATGTAACAGAAAAATCATACTTTAGACTGGTTTGTAATTATGAACATATTCTTTAATCGTATGGCTTCCAGGTCTGCAAAGTAATGAGGTATATGCTGAGCTTTATGCAAGTATCATGTTGTTTTTACGGGAACTACTTGCATTTGTAATACAAGCTGAGCTACAGTGAATGATTTTGGCATTTCGGAAGTTTCACACAAAGTATCGCATCCGTAACAGCTTCCAGGCAACCTTCTACTGTGCACCTCTATTACTACCTCTTCCAGCTGCCACAACAGCCTACTTAGTCTGACACATGGGTGACAGCAGCTGCAACAGCAAGGTTAAGTGGGAATTACTGAGTCCAACTTCCTCTTCACTGTCAGTTACCCCTATAAACAAACAGGGGCAGTGCTGAGGGTTAAGTATTAACAAGACCAAGGCCTTAATGGCCATTAATTCCATATGGTCAGATTAGCTCGCTGCAGACCAGAAGATAAATCAAGAATGCTCAGATGTGTAACCATGTAATGCCACTGCACAAAGTGTATGATATGTCAGAAGAACTTTCCGTTAAAAGGTAGAACTTACCCCTCTTCTGAACCCAGCCTTCCTTCACAATGGTAACATCGCTCATGATGGCTCCACTCTGAACCCCCAACTCAAAAGAGTATTTCTTTGAGTTATCAGCTTGTCTGTTTGGCTTCTCTTCTGCAGCTCTTCCCAATTTCTACTGATGAGTCAGCCTGGAAGGAAATATTAGAGAAAGAACTTAAGTCTTTTCTGTTTTTCTCACTTGACAGCCAACAAAAAAACCTTTGTTGATGTCTTCCACTGACAGAGCTCATATTAAAATCTACCCTTTTTTTAATTAACCATATAACAGAATCATGTTTCTAGTCTTAAGCACAATTGCCACAAACACTGTAATACTTTGAAGAAGCAGAATGTGTTAAATTTTAAGTCGTATGACACTTTTATAAAATGGACACAATAGTATTCTCTCACACTAATGCACAGGAGGCTGTTAAATGAAAGGGTGCTGGTACTGCTTCAAAGGTCCAACTCTGAACCCACAGGAGTTTTAACCATTTCAATATTTGTCAGAATTCATGTGATGGACAAGTGGTTGCTCTACTATACCTACATTGATCATATCAAGAGCGCAAGAAAATGGAAGAAAAGGTTCTGTAAAGGAGCTTAAAACCAAAGCCTTTAGTATTATGGATACGGTTATCCTCATAACTATTAAAAATCTGTAGTAACCAGTTTATCAGCCATGCTATTAGTTTTTTAAATGCTTGAATTAAAAAAAAAAATAGTAAAGGCTACAGAAATACATCATTCTTCCTACTTCCACTATAAATTAATTATAGCCAATACAAATCCTAAATTTACAGAAGTTTTTTAAAAACAGCATCATCAGCAAGTACACAACAGAAAAATAACTTAGGAGTACAAATTCACCAAAAAAGCCAATGTTTAGTTTATGAAAAGAAGGAGCACACACTCTCTCGAGGCTTTGAGCCAAGCGAGGCAGTGACAAGAGTGCTCTTTCCCCTACAAAGCTCAGCTTGCAGGGGACAGAAGGGAAGTTAGCCCTGGAACAGGACATGCCACTCTCAGAAGACGCAATCCTCTCTTCTGACCACCTCATGCCCACAGTACCTAACAGCTGTGAAGAAGAGATAGATAGCACTACAATCAAGTAGGAAGAGAAGCCAGAGGGCAGGAGAGGTTTCCTTTTTCCAGTAGACTGCCTTTCCCCTCCATCCTTCAAATTAAAGAGAAGCATTCAAATAATGCTCATCTAGAAAAGGGTAGAAAGCCAAGAAAAGGGATATCTCAGATTGTGGAGGAACATCCTTCTACGGCTGTACACACAGGAGCACACATGTACACAGCACCAGCACAGAACACGAACCTGCACACCAGTTTAGTACTATCAAATGCAGCACATACATATCCATTTAGCATGTAAATGTAAACATGTGATAGAAACAAATACGACTGTGCTCGAAGCAATCTGTGCAACGAATGAATGGGGAAAGGACTGGGAAATAAGCTGGTTTAATCCAACCAAGCACATGAAGGTTATTTCTTATTTATCATTTGAAAAATGTGTATTTGCACCACACAGCAGCTAGATGGAAGGCTACTTCTATAAGGATGCTGCGCTGTGCAAAACAAAACTTGGTATGAAGACTTTTTTCAAGTGGTATGCAACAAAAAATGCAGTACAACCTGATTTTACAGACACATTGAAGTGTGTCCATTTTACAGTTTTGCCTTCAGTGAACTATTTTTTCAAAAACATGCAGTATTTCAGCTGCATAAAGTAAAAACCACAATGCTAAGTTCATTAATACTGCAAAGTTTAAGTATATTGAATACAGGGCGTCTGAGACATCTCCACGGCACGGGCAGATATGACAGCAAGACCTATGCAGGTGATGCACAGCCTTTTGCATTGGCATCACACCCTGTTGCGTCTAAAAGGACACCAGACACCTGTGTTTATGCAACTGCACCCTGCCTTAAGACTTAAATATTAAGTTTTTATAAGAGTTAAAATGTTATGTACAAGGTTTTGGAAGGACACGAGACTGCTTCACTACTGTTAACCGATCTCACGAGCTTTAGCTGTTCAGACTCTGTATTATGTAAGTCGGTATGGCAGAAATAACCAGACCCTGCGCTTCCACATCCTTCGCCTTCCTAGTGTGAGAGTTAATTTCTGCGTTATACATTACCAGAACTTATATTTGTGTGCTTCAGACTAGAGATAAGCAAGTCTATCAGCTGTGTGTGGAAAGAGATCCTGACAGATTAAGACACGTGCCTGAAAGCAGCCTGAAGTTTTGCCGTTCTGGATCAACGCAGCACAGTATCAGCTCTTATTACAAACACACAAATCTTTACAAAACCAGAGGTGAGTGTCAAGCAACTGTGACCTAAAAGCAGCTGTTCTGTGAAGGAAGTGTAAGCACATTAGTATCCAAATATTCAACTTAAATTCGCTTTTCCTACAAGACTTTTATTGCATTCTTTAAGAAGTGATCGCAGGTGACTTTTTTTTTCCAACTATAAAGACTAAATAAGCAATGTAACACACAGTACTTAGTTTGGACTGGCATTTGCTGCAATATGTTTTACCCTTTTGGCAAATTTAATGTACTTTCCAATTTTGGTGTGTGCTTATGAAAAGTGCAATAATTTATTTTTATTGGTAGAGACTAAGCTATAAGAAATGAACTTCTGTACTAAGTAGCAATAATCTTGTCTGCCCACATGCTGATCATTAAGTCCATGATTTCAGTAGACACCCAGTTTTAATGAATGAGTTTATGCTTAAAGCTCCCTATTTATTCACTGAATATGATTAAGTTAGTATTACTCAATCAAAATCTGATCTATGACCAATTTTCATGTCAGCCAGTGTCCCAACAATCTCAAGTGTATGTCTGTAGGATCGCATCCCACCCATTGCATGTACTACTTTACTGAACTTTGAACAAAACCTGCAAAATACAAATAAATATGGTGACAAAACTAACTCAGTTTCCAGTGTAGCTTCACAATATTACTGGGAACAACTTAAGTAGAATTATCAACAGTTGTATAGTTATAGCAATCAGTCCCTTAATGGCTAATTAAAAGTCAAGCTGAATTACATAGGAAGCTGAAGGAGATAAATAGAAGCATTAAAAGACTAATGAAAATAAAGATTATATGTTCACACTACACTTTCAAGATGCCATTTGTAAGCATCTCTAGTATTATCCTTTGTTAAATTCCTTTGAGGCTTCCTAAAAGCTGTATTCCTTTACTCTGAAATTCACTCAGCAAAGCTCTAAAAGAGCAGACTTTTGAGAATAAGTTATCATGACAAAAACCGACCTTAATGAAAAATAGTCATACAGAAACCTTCTTCCCTGAAGATGTAATAAAGGATTTTTATAGATGTAAAGCAGTTGTCTGAAACACGCGGAACAAGAACTCTCACATGAAAATAGCATTTCATCTACAGTTCAACTATTTCAAGAAAAGCTACAGAAATGTTTATTCTGCACAGCTGGCACAGAACTTAAATACTGGTTAGCAATCAACTCTGCTCTCCCAATGCGCTTCAAGTTTCAGCAGCTGGTATATAGTAATTTTTACAGTTTCCCTTATTGCTATAGGATGAACCCACAGAAATAGGGAAAAAAAAAATGTGCAAGAACTGAAGTTCGGGATATTTTGCACTCCAGCTGCTCCCTACAGGGAAAAACTTCACTTGTCTTTATATATGTTCTAGCAACTGCAGAACAGGTTGGATTGCTTTTTCCCCCCCCTACATTATCAAGCAGAACTCGAAAGATACTTTTCCAACAGTATATTGTGTGTATTGTTCAGACAGTTTTAGATAGCCAGGTATATGCATAATACATACAAGAACCTATCGAATGCATGCTTTATTGCGCGAATGTAAAAATTTACTCCATCACAGTCTGTCACGTGAAGAAAACACCTGGATTTTTTTTTTTGATCTGGTAAAAAAATAGTAAAACTTTTATTTTCTTCTTTGGAAAGCTATTAAGCCACTTTTATGGTGTTAGATGAAACAATTCAGCACACTTCTAAAGAGCTAGTATTACACTTATAAGTTCCTAGCTGTAGAGGTTGCTAAGGCATCCTTCTGAACAAAGAAAGATTAAGGAGAAACTATTACATGCAACAGAGTTCCAAATCCCTCTGCCGAAGCTCACAGTTCTCCCAAGCCATGGTGAAAACTAGTCAACACCTTTCAAGTTTTCATCTTGACCTTTAAGAATAACAGCAATATAGAGAAGAACCAGCTCATTCCACAATGCTACCATGTGGTAACTATAAGATTAACCATTAAAATGAGCAATGGACCATTCAGTAGGAAGACACCTTTTCCTCAACTTGTATTTTTAAGTTAAAGGATGTTCTTATGCCCATCACAGCAGTCAGGTGCCTCCACAGACCCAGTGGATGGAGAGAAGGAAAGAAATCCCTTCCAAGCAGAAGGACTAAAAACAGTGGTTCAGGTCTACACTTAACAACCACTATGTGTAAGTGAATAATCATCAAGATTCATAAGAACAGACAACACTCCCTTGGAATCTGGGCATCCTCCCATTTCTCCCGTGACAAGAGACAGCTGAGTAAAGAAGACAGTGCCCATAAATTCAGTGTAAATTGTATGATTCAGGTCTCTGTTGTAAGAACTTTCATAAACACAGGCTCCTACTTTCAACAATTTTGGAGCTGAGAAAAAACAGATACTCTCACATTTACCAACTCAAGTTACCAGAGAGAATACCAACAGGATCAGTTTCAGCACTTCTAGAGACGATCCCTATAACTTCTTGTAGTATTATCAACTTAGTGATTCATCCAACCTTATTTTCTTAATATATAAGGGAACTACCATTTTCCTCTTTTACAAGTAATCATTTGCTTAATAAAATGTTTGGGGAAAAAAAACAGCAAGTGAATCTTTCTGATTCACTTTGCCTGACTCACTGAGATTCTTTGGTCCTCAACATAAGCAGAGGCAAATCTCATCATCTCTACCTCCTTATTTCTCAGAAAGGTAACTGAAAAATTTTGGGCAGGTACAAAATACTACCAAAAAAAGCAGCTCTCAGTCATCCTCTAGTGGCTTCCATCACACACACGTTTGTTTCCCTGCTTCAGGGGCTTTTTTTTTTTGTAGCAGATCAACCTCTTAAGTGGTTTTCTCAATTCTGAGTTTGAATCCTCAAAGACAACCGAACAGGCTGTAACTGTCTCTAGTGCGGGCTGCAATCACAGAGCAAGGAATTCAAAAGATAAGGCTCTAAACTAAAAACAGAGTTGTCTTTAGGATTGGAAACTGAGATCCAAGTTTTATTTATATGAAAAATGCATGCATATCCTCTTCCCCTACCAAAGTTGTTATCTAAAAGCCTGGTCAAACAATTAGAGGATATATTGCATATCATCAAAAATTACACAAAAGACTATGTTGCAGATCACAGATTGCTACAAAACCTACTAAATCAAATTAGCCTACATTGCTAATGGAAGAATCACATTCAGTTGAGTGCTTTATCTAAAAAGTATAGACTATTTACATAGGCTTTTAAGAACTACCTATTCCAGAATTTTGGTTATACTTCAAACATAGCAGAATGGATTATGTCCCTTTTTACGGTCTCAAGAGGACTGACTGATTTAAATGCTATCACTGCTTAGATTCAGAAAAATAAACCTGCAGGCAGATAGTATTTGTTCAACTTACTAGAGTTGATTTAAAAAAATAAAAAATAAAAAACAAGCAAAAAAAACCCCACCAAACCAACACAAAACAAAACATGAACTGATTTGACAAGACAAAGAAATCAAAGAAACAGGATTACTAAAAGACAAGAGATCCTAAATTTATAAAATGGTAATCTTTATGTGCACACAATTAAGACACTTAAAGATACCCCTAAATACCTTGTAAACAGAAATATTCACACTTTACAAATTTTAAAACAAATATTAAAAAATCCAAGACATCTCCATGAGAGGCACTGAAAATATTTTTAAACTATATTTCATACTAAAAGCCTCAATATCTTTAAGAATATTAGTATCAAAAAATTACTCCTAACAACTTTATTTCATAACCCTTGACTTGGAATTATGAGGGGGATAACAGGAAAATAGCACTCCCTACACCTTGTGGTAAGGAAAAAAAACATACTTTGGAAAAGATAAATAGCTCTTCTTAATGCATGCTTATGCGTATGCTTTGTGCCTTAATATTTTCAGTGCTCTATTTTCACTTTCAGTATGTCAAAAAGCTGCACATAACTAATACATGCTCAGATATGCCTAGTTAGGAGACTACAGGCACAGCAAAATATACAAGTTTTATTCAAGATTCTGCAACTGAATAAGTATCTGAAAAGAAACCATCATTCTGTATTTCTTTTCCTATTATAATGACAAAGCAAGTTATTTTAAGGGACAAAGGTATAATTAAAGTAAGGTGAACAAAGCCACCCTTGCCTTTGTTTACCAAGGTATAAAGGAAGTTTCTAAAAGTAACTAAATTGTTTCTTTAGAATCCCACGTGAAACATTAACAACCCATTGTTTTGCACTGTGTTTATTGACAAAAATGCTTTAAATCCTTTTCATCCCCCCTCCCCCCAAATCACATAAAACAATAACTGAAAATCAGACAGAAGGAAAATGATAAAACATATGAGTATAGGTCTGAAATTTAACCAAACATTTAAAGGAGAAAAGGTGAAGGGAGGGCTAAAGTTATATATCACAAAAAAGTTACTGAGCCAATGAACTCATGAGAGTTTTGAGACTTAAAAGAAGTCAAATCAAGGATTAGCTGAGCTGAGTATCTCAACTGTGATAATGCTATTCCACTCAACACTTCAAAACGCATGTAATAAATTTATCTTGCTGAGGATTAATGTAGGAATAATAATTTTTGCCATTTTAAGGCAGTTACTTTGCCCTTTGAAAAAACAGTTTAGTAGTGACTCAAACAACCAAGCAAAATTAAACCCAAGTTCCATATTTTGAAAACAAACTAAAATTGGCTTTCTATGTATAGAATACTCTGAAAAAGGTAATTTAATTTTAGAAGTTCCAAGAACCTAGAAATTTCTATTCATTCTGAGATGAGACATTTTAAAAGATAATTTCAAGAGATACAAAATAAAGTTTCGTTAAGCTCATATATTTAATTACTTGTATGACAGTAACTTTTCTGCAGCACAACATTGTATTGTATATAAAACACCAACCACACTGTTGAAGATAATAAAACCCACAAATACGTTAAGTGCCATGAGTAACAAGAAAAGGAAAGTACTGAGATAAAAATGTTAATATAAAACATGGGAAAAGTTCAATGACCTGTCTACTAAGTAGCTTTCTTTTAAAGTCTTACAGTAGGTTTTATTTATTATCTAGATATTGAACAAATTAAATTCTGAATTGCCTTACAACAATAGGGATGATTTGTGATTCCTTCCTACAAAGCAATCAAACACTGCTGAACTTACTAACTGTCAAATTCTGACACTGCAATATGACTAGAACATAATCAACTTCTAACTTAAAACCTTTGGATCTTCTTGTTCACCTTCAAAAAACATTATTCTTATCAACTTGAGATCAGAATTTCCTAAGGACAGAAGGAATTCGCTACAACCTTTAATGAAGACTGCGTATTTTTCAAAGGTATACTATTGCTTACACACATTTAAGGCTTGATACAGAGCTCACTAGATGGTCTTGGGCAAATGTTATACAAAAAGCCAGACTACACGAAACTCAAACATACAATCTTAACTCTCTGCCTCAAAGTGTAACAATACATTTAGAAAAGAAATGTAATTTTAAGAAAATCTCACAAGGCAAGCTGCACCAATCACATTATCTCGAGAAGCACACTAAATGCTTAGGGAAAAAAATGGCTTGTATTGGTAGAAATTGCTTTGCAAGACTGCAAGGACTCAACTGAGAAATACTGTATTAGTTCTGTGGCACTAAATCAGCTGTACAAGAAGTTTTTGACTGTTGGGCACTGCCTTTCCACACCTACAAAAAGGCAGTGGTAAAACCTTTATTGATCTCAGTGAAGCTGAAGCAGACTCTTCATCTCTGCTCCTGCTGTAGGATGCACTTAAATAACTTTACCACATGGACAATGCAGGGAAATCTGACAAACCATGCTGTCGAGTCACTCAGACACGCATATGAAATATTGAAGTCTCAGGTGCATTCTTAAGGGAATTTATAAGTACTACTGTCCTTTACTCAGGATATTACAGACAAAAAAAAAAAAAAAAATCACAGGCAACAACTTGTTCTTAATGCTATATTTGATCAGTATGACTCACACCTAGAAACTCACATAGAAATACGCGGAAAAAGAGGATTGGTCAAGACGGACTCAACATATATTAAGCTATTTAATCTAAACATAGTAAGTGTTGACCAAATAGTATCAAAAATCAAAGAAATATTTTAAGTGACCAAAATTAAGCACCTTCATACACACAAGACAAATGCTTACTCTCCCTGACACTAACATTTAATGATATTCAATCCCAGGGGGATTTTTTTGGAAGTATTAACAGTGCCACAGCTTCCTACTACACCTAAACAACACCTTTAAATAATAAAGACAAAAAGAATCTATTTTAAATCCGTGGCATGCATTAAAACTATCTGAATGCCCATACTTAACCTTGATCTAGAGCTACAGAACAGTGAAAAAATGCCAAATAATTGACTAGTACACCCTTGCATTTTCTGCAGCCCTTTTATTAGCACATATTAGTGATCTGTCTAAATAAGCTTCATTTATAAATTTTCCTCTTCATATAGGTAGCCTAGAACATCATTCATAAAATTAGTCAAGATGACTTTTGACACAATGTAAAATACTAAAAAGTTAACTTTCACATTCAATGTTTTATTATTTGCCTGTAGTTTTTTGTTTCTCTAGCTTTAACAGATATTTATTTTTTTTAAGAAACACTTTGAATCAGCTTTTCCATTTACTATGTAACTTATCTTTAGAAAATCATCTTTTCTATACCACCCAACCTGTTGCAAAGAAGAGTAACTAGTGCAACACATTTAACAGGGAAACCCTGTGAGGCTGGGAAAGTCTCTTCCCAGAAGAGACACACTGATTGACAGGAGAGATTCACACTGAAAACACACCTTTCCTCACAAGCAATGTGAAACTCCCTGAAGCATATTTTGTGCTTGAAAGTATCCCCTTCCCCCTCCACAGTATTCTTATTAGGCATACCCTAACAGAATGAGAATCCGAGATGACACAAATTAATCTAATATTCTAGAATAATTTTAAAGGGCACTTAAGTTGGTAATCTTTTCTTATAGAAGACTACTTAAAACAATAAGCAGGCTGTAAATTTCATACAAACATTGAAAACAAAAGCAGCGTTTTAATGTTAAACAAATTCATGGATGCACACATTTAACTATTCCCCTCTTTTTGAATTGTTACTGTTTTCACAAAGGGAATACTGCACATCTTGAACAGCATGTTAATTTTATTAGTTGGGAAAAAAGAGAACAGAGGGCTTTTGGTATATAAACAACTAACATACCTATAAAACACAGTTACAGTATGGTGCATTACTTTTAAAGCAAATAAATTCGTTTGTGCATTATCCATATCAAAATGGAAGTATGGTACAAAAAAAGTTTTCACTCCATGTATTTCAATGTCCTTCCACTCTCCAGCGTCAATTAAAATTGGTAGTATGCCCAAGCCATAAAAGATGCCAAAGAATATTGGGTCTCTGTTGCAAAACTGAAGGAAAGCTAAGCTACCGCATCACCAAGCCCACCTACCCTGTTGCATTAACAGCACAAAATGAAACTGTAAGCAAACATGGTTATAAGAAACTGTATCTTCTTTATACTAAGAACAGCATGGAGATTTCAAATGTATTTTAACACAAACCACTGCAGTAATGGTGTCATATCTTCCAAAACAATTGAGTATTTCAAAGTTATTTAGCAAATAATGTTTCTTGGGTATAGAAGTGATTATTTGATAGGTCTCTCTAAATAAGGGAAAATGTGCACGCAGAAAGTGAAAGAACACTCAATCAATCAGTGCTAGCCAAATTCCAAGTAGGATCTCTTAGTTATTATACAAACTTCAGACATACTGTTTCAAACTGTAGTTGGAAGTCAAGATACGATTTTTGGTAACAACTTGCCAACAGAAGCTTGGGTTACAAACAATAGCAGAGCTCTAGTAAGTATTTTGGGGTTAAGCTTAAAAAACCCCACCAAATTATTTTCCCTTTCACATAGCATTTGTTCCAGTGTCAAAAAGTCAACATTTTCTAGTGCAAATTAATACCATCCAATCCTTAAAACTGTATCTACTGCAACTGGGGCAAAATAAAAACTAGTACCTGTCTGAATTCTCATTGACTTCCTGTAGAACAGCAGCATTTTGCTTAACAACACATGATCTTTCCCCCAAACGCAAAACAAATGAGGGACTAAGATGGAGAAATACTGCTTTCTATGAACCTATTTACAAAACTAAGGAGACTACTGAATTTGTTCAAACCTAGACAGAGCAAGTATGAACAACACCGTAGAATAAACTGTCTAAAACAAGACAGTCTTGTTAATATTACCTGTGTACACACATGCCACACACTTACATTAGGAAAAAAAAAAAAAGTTATCCAAATATTACGTGTAGCCTTCTAGGAAGCAGAGACATTTTCTTATCTCTGCAGTTTTTCTTTGGCCCTTACTTGAACTTGACTTACTGGTTGCATCCAACCAAAATATATCCACATGGACTATAATTAGCAATCCAATCCAATTAAAGATATTGGGGTCAACTTAAAGGCTCCTGTAAAAAAAAAAAAAAAAAAACAAAAAAAACACAAAAAAAAAACCAAAACAAAAAAACCCACCAAACCAAACAGTCCTGCAAACAGAATCTTCTTAAGTAGTACACTTACTTTAAAAGTCAAAATAAGCTTGCTTCCCTATCTCCTGTACAGTCTTTCCATATTCCAGCACAGAACAGCCAGAACTGGCCTATACAGAAGCTGGCAGAAATAAGGGATCATGCTTAAAATGTTACTTGTTAGATCTGCTTATTTGCATGCTTCTTGCCTTGAGAATAAAGACCTCTATATGCAAAATGTGGGGAGCCATGTTCGTCTGTTAGCAAAGTTAGCAAAGAAACCTAAACAAACATCAGCAGAAGAGACTGCTGTCAAGTTTTTTTCAGTACTGAAAAAAGCTGGTGATGCAGTTATATCATAATTTTCGTAATAAAACTCTTCAACAGAAGCTAAGCGAATCAAGTCTGAGACATGTTTTCATAAAAACTCCGAGATGATGTAGATATATACAAATAGCCAGTCAATAACTACATTAAAGAAAAAAAAAAAAAAGATCAAGAGAGATGGAATTGTTTATTCCTTTTCAGATGTAAGAGAATAAGATTTTTTTACTTTTTTTTTTTTCCATACATCCTTTAAATAAGGTGTCACGGGGAGAAGGTGAAAGCAACAGCACTGGCTATTTCATGCCTCTTAGCTTCCCATCCAAAAGTAAACTCAGCAGCGCAGCTCACACACAGCACCGGAACAGCCTATAAGCCCGTTAGCTGCTCGTTACATCACGACCGTTCGCATCCCAACGACAACACATCACGCTGGGACCCACTGACTGTCTGTGTGTCTGTCTGTCCGTCCGCAGGCGCTGCGTACCGACCCCTCACAACACCCCCCGCACGGCGCCTCCACGGCCTTCCCGCATGTATCCCCCACACGGGGCACCCCACGCTGCTCCCACCCTCGGGGCGCGGGCAGACCCGCGTCCTGCCCACGGCTCACC
>NW_009661370.1:3114880-3135983 GCF_000708025.1 Charadrius vociferus
GCTTCCCGCCGCGGCTGGAGCTGGCAGCGGCACCGCTCCTTGCCGGACCCTCCGTCCCCTGTTTATTTCCTTTGTTCTCGCCCTCCTGCATTTACGTACGCCCTCGCCTTGCCTCCCTACCCGGAGCGGTCCACTTAGCTCTACAAACTCCCCCAAGAATAAAACTACGAGTTACGCAGCAGGAAAGCTGTAACTCATCCATCCCTCGTTGAAGTGTTTAGTGGATGCACCGGCCTCGATATTGCTAAATCATCTGCGGGCTTCGAGTTACCCCAAGAGGTAAATAAAGACCTAGAGGAGCCTTACGTCCACCGCCCTTCGGCTCCTGACTCTCTGCCATTCCCTGCTGCCACACGCAATGTAGACGTGTGACTGGTGCCAACGGGGCAGCCGTGTCGCGGGGCGCTGGGCACGGCGTTCCGCTGGCTTAGCAGTGCTGCTTCTGGGGCCGCGCAGGCTGGGAAGCCCTGGCCTGCAGGCTGCTGCGCCGAAAG
Organism: Charadrius vociferus; assembly: GCF_000708025.1. Classification (NCBI taxonomy): domain Eukaryota; kingdom Metazoa; phylum Chordata; class Aves; order Charadriiformes; family Charadriidae; genus Charadrius; species Charadrius vociferus. Next base: position 3,115,375 of record NW_009661370.1, read on the forward strand.
CCGGGCAGGATCCCACAACGCTAATTATTATTGAGCGCGAGGTTCATTGGTACAGTGCCCTCAACGCTTTATGGCTAAGTGGCTGCGTGCGTGTGTGTACGTACATGCGTTTAGGGCACGTAAGTAAGCTTTCTGTCATCCGTGGTTTAAACAATATGCACAGGTTAATTTTCTGCACCTATTATACATGGAGTTGAGATTGACTTCTGTCAGAACCTGCTACTGCAAAGGAGAAATGGATATTTCTGATAGCTCGAAATACAACTGTTTGCACTGTTTCATCAGTGCAGAATTTATTCTAAAAATTGACTTGAAGACATTCATCAAAATAACATTTTAAAAGCAAAACAAACTAAAAAATGTTTCTTTAGGATGTACCCCATATTTCTTTTTTAAGTTTTCCTTCCTTTCCCGTCCCACCTTCCTCTAGAACCATTTGAAACATCAGTCCTCCTTTTCCCTGTGCCGCTACAGGGCTTTGGAGAGTCTTTTTCGAGGATCTAAATAATCATATGAGTTGGCACAGGACTGGAGAGTTGCCTCCGGGGGCAGTGAATCCTTTCCCTGCTGCGGCAGGCAACCACACCAATAATCCCATTCATAAATCTGCTGAGTTTCCTCTCAGAGCTATGAAGTTTGTTTGCCGCACTGTTCTTACTGGCAGGCTGCAGCCTAAGCTCTCCATCCGCCCGATTCTGAAGAAAAGCAATATTTATTACGTAGTTGATCAACGCGTCTTTTTGAAAAAGAAGTTGAAAAGTACCTTGCCAAGCATTACTTCCTTTCCCAGAATTTACCGTTTGGTCTTCCTTTTTCTCCAAAACACTTGACCAGAGGGCGTGTCTTATCAACTACCAATATTTACGTAGAGCCATAGTATCGATTATTTAAATACGTTTATTCACTAATGTCTCCTTTTGACCGCTGGTGCTATGCTGCTCCTGAGAAACTAAAGGTGTAGTTCTTGGAACGTGCCTTCTGTTTGCTGCGGTTCCTCCGAAGAGGACCTGAGGCAGCGTGAAATCTGCCTGGGCAGCAGCTGATAGACAGGCCACCGACTGCTCAGATGCCAAATGTGGAGTGTGAAATCTCGGCCCACCGAAAGCCGTGGTACTTGATATCAGTCGGATCGAGAATTTACGTTGCATTCCTGCTATGCCTTAATCCCTGCCACCGACAATCGGGAGTTTCTCGTTAGTGTGTTTGTATAGTTGATCATCTTCGTTTATTTCTCCTAATTTTCAAAAAGCCACCTGTGAGACACTGCTTTTATGATGACAGTAAGTTTGCTTAAATTTATAAATAGATTCTAGGTGTAAAGCAGGCTGGAAAATCTGACATAAAAGCACATTTGTTTACATCTAAAAAGAAAAAAAAAACATGCACCGAGGTAAAAATATTTTTATTAGAGAGGATAACATTTATCTGTGAGGAAAAATAGTTTTCTACATTTTTATTTTGTTACAAATTGCTGAAAAAGAAACAGCAGGCTGAAATCTGTCCTACTGATCTGGAGACTAAAGGTATTTTCTAGCAATACTGGATTAGGATCATTTTATCTATGCAGTATGGACAACTATTCATGGAGAAATCATTTGTTTTGCTCAATATGACTTTACAATCAGATTCACCATCATCTTAGTCCTTAGAAATCAAATATCATTACTCTGGTTGGAAATTCATAGTTACCAGCTACTCCTAAATTTTTGATGTTGCTCAGCCTCATACATCGACCTTGATATGCTAAATCTAACCTGTCAGTTTTTGGACTATGGACTATGTACTGTACAAATAAATGCTACTGTGTGACAGTTTGGGGTTTGTTTTTTTTTTCTTAAAGCATATAATAATTTTACTTCTTAGTATCTTACTCCAAGGCTTCAGAATGATTTCTTGTAAAGAGTTAATCACTGTAAATTGGGAAGAAATGACCTCTTGATTAATAACCGAATAGAGGCATACCTCTTTCAGAACTAACATGGCTGTGATGTACATATTGTGAACATAATGAGGTTGTAGGTTCTGCAGAAATAACATCATTTTCAGATTAATTACAATGTGACATGAATGTAATGAACATACAGATTAACAACGTGCACTAATGAAGAAAATCTTGACATTCACATGAGAAGGACAATAGGACTGCATGTAAATTCAGGAGAAAATGGGAACCTCTGACATTACATGTTCCAAATACAGAATCATGAAACAAACTGAATAAAGCCCATTCATTGTCATCTATCCTGGCAGCGCCGGGAAGGTTGATAAACTTTTATATGGTCACTCATAATCATGATTTCAACAGAAACCAAAGGGAAAACCTACAGTTAATCTCTAAATTCTTACCCCTCGTTTCACTTAACAATTTCATGTTAAGTGTCATCACTACCAGAGTGATGGGGTGTAAGACTACAGAGATCTACACCCTGAAAATAAATAGTTAAACAGGAAAGAAGATTCTGCCTGCAGAACACCCGTTCTCTCTGCCTCTACGGATTACATCGCCTTCACTTTAATTTCATTCCTTGTTCCTCATGTCAGCTAATAAGCGTGTTTCCATGTAAGAGTGCATTTTTAAAAAAAAAAAAAAATTGAAGTGTAGCAATTTTAAAAAAAAAGAAAAAAAGGACAGTAGGTCAGACGGCAATCTCTGGTTTTAAACTCCCTGTTACCGTCTGCCTTGTTATTCTTTGAAAAGCACACACAAATATCAATAGAAACTGACTGACAGGAAAGCAACAAATTTTGCCCTACATAAACTGATGCTTGAAATACGTATTATACATTTTGTTATAGTGAAGTTAAGGTGTTGCCTGCAGAAGTCGTGGCTTAAGTGTTATATATATGTATGGTTCTTAAGAAGCTGAAACATGTCTATCAGTGAGCTTAAGTTCAGCTATGACAAGGGGTGAAAGTGTACAGCTTATGTTGAGCTCTGACTCTGGATTCTCTGTATTGTCATAGGCACACAGACACTTCAGGACTTTAACCACTGCCATCCAAATTGTAGTTGTCCCTCATGACAACTGGATTCCTCACAACAAGAAAGAGCTCGTTCTGAAGCTGCAGAATTCAGATAAGCCAAGTAGGAAAAATTTGGGCAGGGGATGTTGCAATCCACTGGTCACTGGGAGAAAACAGAACTTACTTCTGGTCAGCTGGATTTTACAGTGCATATTTTTTTTTCCCCTTTCTGTCACATTCACTTCTAAATAACTTCATTGCTTTAATCTCATTCTCCTTTGTCTTTACTCTCTTTGAGTCTCAGTTAATTTCTTTTTTGGCATTTCTGCCTCTGAGGCTGTCTCAGAGGGTAATATCCCACTCCATGCCCCTGGATTTTTGTGATACGTTTGGGTAAAAAACATTAGAGGATCATTCATTTATTTCTAATATAAAAGAGTTGAGAAAAAAAAAAAAAACCCAAAACCAACTTGGACTCTAGATTTTGCCTCCGCAGGCTGTGTTTTGCTAAACGTTGCACCAGTTCCATGAACCTGCTTCAGCATCAGCTGTCAGGGGCTGGCTGAGCTGACCCAGGTTGCTGGGTGGCTCCTATGCATATTGCAAAAATTGTCCGGACACAGAAAGTTCTCCTTTCCATGGATGGTCACAGTTCATCAGTGCTTACAGAAAGTACTAATATATAGACTCATATTATTATTATTATTATTTTAGACCTGCAGGGTGTAGGCTATCTGTGAACAGGCAGTAAAGCGAGATGGCAATAAAGCAATTATTATTCTGTCCACCTATATTTTGCTGAGCAGCACTATAATTATGCTGAACACAGTAGAGACTTGAGATAAAAGGCTGCGTAAATATCAGTTGATAGCATTTATTTTACAGCATGTTATTATTGCTTTATTATTTACCCTCTGAAGATCTAAAAAAGTGTTTTCCTTCCCCTTCTTTCCCCTACTCCCACACACTGGAGCTCTGCAAACACAGAGGAAGGCACATGCCCTACCCCAATGACCTTACCCTGCTTTGAAACCAGATATGACAGTAAGGATGACAAACAACGGGCAGGAAGGATGGGAAGAGGGCAGTAAGATTACACAGTTGCACAGTTTAGCTATATGCTTAACTTGATGTATAGGCCTTCAGCTGAACTTGGAAATTTTTCCTCGGTGAGAAAATAGTTTCCATGGTGCACAGATTTATCTGAGGGAGGTCAATCTACTACAGAAGCAACCCGAAAAAAAAAGAAAATGCCAGCCTTTCTGCCTGAGCTTTTTTCTCCCTCTCTTTCCTATCCTATTTTAATTTCATCAACACAGATAAAATATGTCTTTGAATAAAATTCGGCAATTATCAGCATACAGTGATTTCTCACACAGAACCTTATCTGTGTCCTGGTCTCACTTAATTGAAGTCAATGAGAAAATGCCAGTTGAGGCTGGTTAGGAGGATCAGGTCTGTAATGCGTGAGCAAAATCAAGGGGTATACAGCTTAATGGAGAGAGGGACAGAATTTTAAACACATCTTCTCTTTGGAGGTTTTGTGACCAGGGGAGTTTTCCCCATGTGGTCCTGAGAGGGTCACGGCTGCCTGAAGAGTTGGAAAGAAACAGCTGAGGAGAAAGCTGGCTGCTGATGGAAGGAGGGGAAGCCATCTATTGCCAGGCTTGGTCCAGATCTTTGCCGTTATTTAGAACGTTCCTCTGCCTTTGGCAAATAATTGGGTTGTCAGTGGCAGAGTGCACCTTACCCTCTGAGTGTGTTACTCGGAGCACCTTCCGGTGCCCCTCGCTACCACACAGACCTCACAGCGTGATTTGTCGAATGGCTTCCCCACTGTGTCAATCACCTGACTTGTAGCTGAGGTAGCCCTCATCTTTTCAATCTGTAAGAGAGTGGATGAAGCACAAAGAAATAATTTTTAGTGTCGACAATGAAAGTATTCCACTGACTAGACTGTTGGCTACCCTCATTGTCAAATGCTACCCTTGATCCATTACGTGTCAGAAGGTACCTGCATTTTCCAGAAGCTAAGCTGTGACGTGAAATCAAAGAATTAGCGTGAAAGTTTAGAAAATGAAGACAGATTGGGGTTGCAATAACAAGGACCTCCTCAGATCTGATAAGTATGTTCTTGTTAATAATGAAATATAACGAGGTACTAAAATATTAATGGAGCATTCATTAATAGTCTTCAGAACTGAAGGACAGATTGCCTTGAAGACTTCAGTTACCTTACACTAGTTTGGCTGGTTTAACTGGAAACAGATCTGCCTTCGTACAAGGCAAAGCTAACAAAAGATAATGCTGAATCTGTCCCTTCATACGTACCTATTGTAGACAGGAATCTGGTATGAAATGAGAGGAATGGCTACAGTAAGATTTTCCTGCCAAATTTGTTAGCAATCTGTTTAGTAAAACTTCCCGATAACAGGAATCTGATCAATTATTGACCTCTTTATAACTTTATTTACCATGAGCTGAAGGAAAAAAAAAAAAGTGTATTAGCAAAGAATGGCAAGTTGTAACTAAGTGCAAGAGACAAAAGTATTCACCCATCCTTTCCTAATGCCAAGATTTGAAGAGGGTGCTCCTGAGCAGATGGTTTAACAGACTAAAGCATTAGTTTGCTGATCCTCCATGCTTGCTAATTAATTCTTCAGTTTACTAGGATTTAAGATGATTGTTAAAAACAAGGCTTCTCTTAAAATAAACTTTAGGTAAATGTTATAAAATGGTGGTTACGATTATAATGGCTTTAACAGGAATGTTGTGTATTTTCTACAAAAGACATTCATTATCTTAATGCCCTAAGTACTATCCTTAAAAATTCTGTCTCTGAAATTTTCTTCTTGTAAGAATTTGCTTTTGTCTTTCCAGCTAATTAATCCTCTGACTTCCTGTTGACACTCTTGGGTCAAGATTATGTCCTTGACTTCTGTGAGAATGGCATATACATAACCATGGGAAGGATTTAATCTTTTGTAACAAAATTGTCCCCTCTCCTGAATTGTTTTAAACCCATTATCATGCAAAATGTAAAAATTGAAATATCTCCTTTGTTGTTTTTAAAGTCATTGTCATTCTAAACAGTTAGGATTTCATGTAGTAATTTATTTCAGGTTAACATTAAAACGATGAATGCTCATTAAATATATTAAAATTCAGAGAGTAGCTTGCTGCCTATTAGATTTAGACAGTGGGCAAATAATTAATTTATTTCAGATTTAATTTTTATAGCAGGTTTATAAACTGGACACTAATTTGAAGCCAGTAGAATTCCACCCAACAGAAATTATGGAATTTATACCACAGAAATGGGGGAAAAAAAATCAAGCAAAAATATTATGATAAATTAACATTTTACAAACAAAGTAGGAAGGAAAAAAAAAGCTCTAGGAAAACCAGTTCTTCACTTACTAAAGCTAAGGCATAAATTTCGAAGCCCCATCTGTTGTTTCTTGCAAAGGGGTGATCCATGCTGATATTAGAATCATAGACTCGTCTAAGTTGAAAATTGTGAGTGAACTTCTGAGAATGTTCTCCAGTCAGCTGATGATGGCCTAGAAGAAGCTCCTCTTCCATGGTCTTGCTTTGCCACAGGAGGCACGGCAAAATTCTGCATTTGATTTTCACATCCTGTTTTGTTACACGTATGTTTGTGTGCGTATTGTGGTATCTTCCTTCAGGTAGAGGTTTGGATTTACTGGTTAGGATTCAGAGTTTTATGTTATCTCTGTAACTGTTCCTTCTGTCAAAAACACTATTGGTTGTTTGTTATGTTAAAAACTATCAGCAGTTCCCCTTTCAGAACAACAGATAAGAATTCTCATTACTATTGTAAGGAATTCATAACTTGCCTCATTCTATAATCTATCCATCTTGTAAACCAAGAAAAAGCTATCATTATAGATGATTCAAGGGTGAACTTTTTAATAGGCTGTCAGTATGTTGTCTTCATAGAACCAGTCTTCAGCTCCTTTCACAAAGTAATTTTCTTATCCAAAATAACTGTAAAGAATTTTGAAATAGTTTTAATATATCCTTAACAGGGAATCTACAGTGAGGCCACTGAGAATACAACATATTTATTTACGTGACATCTGGATTGACGTAAAAGTAACACAATAAGCTGCTGAGGGTGAATTTATGCTAGTTAACTTGAAGTATTAGTTTTGATAATTTTAGGTAGGGGGGTTATTCGCATATTAATTAAAGCAGTACTAGAATACTATGTCCAGTCAGCGCTCACATTTTAAAAGCTGCTAAGAGAATTAAAAATTAATGATCTTATGTTGAAATCTTACTTTATACTGAAAGATTATAGTCTGATCTCTTTAAGAAAGGAAGAATTAAGATTTGTATCATGTAAAATGTTTTTTTCTGTGTAATAAATTATGGTTGAGTAATTAGAGTATTCTATGGAGTACTCTATAATTCAACATATAAAGGCAAAGGTCTTTTTTATGGGTCTTTGGGAAGATCTGGGGAATGAAAACTGAGAGCAGACAAACTCAAAACAGAAGTATAGCTTTAGCAGTGAGGAGTATTCAATTTTGGAACAATATTAAATTGGAACAATTTAAGCAATGTGGGCTACATGCTTTGTTACTTTAGATCACATTTAAACACCTTTGTTCAGCTCACCTGAAATTACCGTCTTGATCAAGAAATTAGGAAAATGCTGAGGTTTGCATTAACTTGGCAGTCCAGATTGATGATCACAGTAATCTTTTCTGGTCCTAAAACCTGAGCTTGTTAACAATTTGTTGTTGTTTTTTTTTCCTTTGAACCCCAGTATAGTGATCTGGAGACGAATATTGGCTGTTAAACACAGACAAATATAAATAAAAAAAATAAGTTGTCCCATGAGTAGTGGAACTGAATAAGTTGGGAATCTTTACAGATTAGTTCTGTCCTATTTCCCAGGTAGTTACACTACTTTACTCCGGCTGCCTTGCAGATCCCTAAAATCTCACCTCTTCAAGAGTACACTAAGTCCTCCCTATGTGCCCGCGACCACTGTGATTCCTCCAGTTAAAACTTCAGACTTTGCCATATAGAAAACAGTAACAGGAGAGAGCTTGTCCACTCAGTGGCCAGTTTTCATGAGAATTTTAGGAATTTACTCTCTCCAAGACTTTCACCTCTTTGAAACTTGTTTGGAAGAAGGAACATAGATAAAAAGTTATGGGAAGAGAAAGGACAGGCAGGGAGGCAGATGGACATAAAGGTAGACAGAGCAAGAATTTCCGTAGTTACCAGGCTGAAAATGATTAGAAAAGTTGTCCTTATATATCTACTTGACTTACCATAAATTTTAACGCCAGCTTCAAGAGGCTGAGACTGCTTAGATAAATATCGATTCTAGGAAAGGTCCTATGCTTCTACCTTATGCTTTACACTAGTGCATGAAAGTACCAGAGCATTAAATGTCATTTTACTCACAAACCAAATACAGTCTTTTCCGATTGGAATGAGACAGCTCGTTTTACTGCACATAGCAATGCTACACAACAGTTTGGGGGGGAAGAATGGAAGAAAGTTATATTTAGAACTCTCAGAATATTAGGGAGTCAAAATCTGATTGCCAACCTTGTAATTTGATCTACAAATCTGAAATGCACATATGGTTGATATTTTTCTATTACGTAGCATTTATTTCTGGAAGTCTTTTTACTTTTGTGTCTTTTTGATCTGAAAAACATTTTTGGCACGGCCTTAAGATGAAATTTCAAATGAACACGAAACATTTAACTCCCTTCACTAGCCAACAGGTCTGGCTATCAGTAGGCGCTCCAACTATAATGTCTCTTTATGAATCATTAGTATGGGATTGTAATTATAATAGAATCTTTTTCCTTTTTAATACACCAATAAGAAATATATTGTGTGTTGAGAAAGCTCTTTGTACCGTATTTTTCATTGGGGTTATCTATTTGACAGTGACTTTTTAATCATAGCTAATTAGAAATGATTCATCAGAATGTTTGAAACCCTACAGAAATGTTTAAATAACTCATGGCTCTTACTGCATAGTAGTACTTTAAAATATTACGCTCCTCTTTAAACAGAAGAGTAAATGCACTTAACACTGTTGTTGTTCTTATCTTCTTGAAGCAAGTTATAAGCCGATTCCTTTGATTCATCTAAGAAACATAGACCTTAGCACTACTAACAGACCTCATCTGGGCTGTAGTCTCATAGAATTTTAAACATTTGTCTTGTTTCCCAATTATTTATTCCTCACTATCCTTCATTTGTGCAAATCAGTTCTGTGCAAATGAGCCTGCTGCTCCCACAGCTTTTTGTTTCCCATTTTCCAGTTGTGAACAAAGCTAGAAAAAACTTTCCAAATAATACTAAAGGCCTGGGCTTAGTTCTGTGTAGGCTGTAGGTAAAAATGTGAATAGTTTTTTCCACTGTCCCAGTCCTTGCAACCATTGGTAGGTTTATTTGTTTCAAAAGGGTTGTAATTAAGAATTAGTATAATAACTCTTGAGCCTGGCTATAGGATTACAGATAATCATGGGAATAAAATGAAAATCTCCACACTTGATTAAACTTCCCAACTGCACATTTAGAAGTCTAAGTTATGACACTAGTTAGAAGGTGAATTCCCTGAGGGTTTCTCTGTTGTTAATGGAGTCCTGCCCTGAATCACCTTCTCGAAGAACCTTCCTGCCTCCTTTTGCTTTGTGGGTGGTCTCAGCAGATTTGCTTTTTGATTCAGAAATGTACTTTGGGTGTCTAAAGTTACACAAGGTGAATATTTTCTTGCTTCTACTTGTCAATTCCACAGCAATTTCTTCAATTTTTAAGGAATAATTTGATAATACAGAATGCTGATACAGAAGGAAAGAATGTTTTATTCCTGTGTTAATTACCACCTTGATTTGGTTCTTAGATTATATTGCACCAAAACAAATGTCCTTTGTTTCTTGTAGTGCAAAAGAAAAATGTTGATTGTTAGAGAAGAGCCCTATCCTGACAATAAATCATTGTCACTCTAGGTTAGAAGAAGTGATAGACCCTTTATTCTTAATCCTTTTCAGTATTTCCCAATGTGTGTGAGATGCTTCCCAAATGTTTAACAAACATGTGCTCCAAAGAAATTAAAATTTTGCAGCAACTGAACGGAAAGAAGTCAGGAAACCGGGAATGGCAGTAAACAATGTTTGTACAGGTCCACAAGACAGGAGGCAGTATTTCCCAAAGTCTTAAATTTGAACCAAATGGGCCTTTAGATGAGTTTGTGCAAACTGTGAAGTTGATACAAATATATTTTCAGCTCAGAAACAGAATGTGACTGATAATTATTGAATTCAATACTGTAGGTTTTTTCCCTTGGAGGAAGTGAGGAAGCATTTATTTGTGTTTCTCCTCCCTGTTTAGCTACAAATTTTCACAGTGTTTGTAGAAACATAATACTTTTGAAATATCTATAGCCCTGCCGAATTTGACTGGAATTGGATAATGGTTTCCAAAGTTATTAGAAAGAACTGGAAGATGAACAGACAATCACAGCATAAGATGACACGATAACCTTATGAAACCACGCTAAAAGCTATGAAATTTTGTTGCCCTCAAGTTTAGAGTGTCAGTGGAGCAGCAGAGCTCTTTGGAGTGCCACTTTATACTTGTAAGCACCATTGTCTTCTCTGCATCTGGCTTCTCAAACAGTAAATGAAGTGTAGGCATAAGTTTCCCTAGCTTCAGCACAGGGGACCACGTGGAACATCTGGTAACAATATTTTTAATTTCCTAGAACTGGAGCAGCACAAGCTTTATGAGTAACATTCAGTGTCCTTTTATCTTCTAGTGGAAATCTGTTTTATTTTCTAAACAAGAAACCGTATCATAACCTAAGAGATTTCTCCAGGAAACAACAAAAAGTGAATTTAGCTGTTGCTGCTGGCACTAAAAAGGTACAGATGAAAACACCTGAGCTTAGTCTTAACATTCTCAAATAATACTGAGTTAGATCTTTACCTTGCAATCCAGGAAACTGAATTGCATTATCATCTAAGTGTAATCTGTGAGCAGTATTTCTCAGCCTTCAGATGCTAATTTCAAGTTTTAATTTAAGTCCATTATCTGGGATAGGAGATTCGTGGGGAAGTCAAGTGAACAAATCTGCAATAGGATTTCAACACCTCTCGGCGGTGATTTTGCAATTATTTTAGTCTGTATCTCCCTTTCACAGTTAAGTGGCTAATGAAGTTGCTGATCACCAGTATCCCTTTTTAAAATATCCCTACAGCTGTGGGAAAGTTGTCCCTGGCTGAAAGGGACCAATCCTTTGGTGGATTCATCTCCTGTCCATGAGGTGTGCTCCTGAAGCTGCAGTGATCCCCAGAGAGGGTTAATATTTTTTAATTTTGTTCACTCTTTTGAAGCTCCAGGTACTTTTTGAACCTCTATACATTTGAAAAACTACATTTAATTTGTGGTACCAAATTCAGTGGTCCTTCATAAACATCATCAACATATGCAGTAGAGAAGGTGATAGGAGAAGTATTCATAAGGGCAGTGAAATGTTTTGCAGCTGCTAAAATCAGCAAGAAGAATGTTCTTAAAGTTCAGTTTCAAGCTCATGTGCTTCTTTTAGGCATGCTTGCAAGAAGTCTTTGGTGTACTCTTTATTAGTATTCTACTTTAAATTCTGTATTTAAGAAGCCATTCTTCAAATAGATCGTACGTTTGTTTCACTACCTGCTGAAAATCTTGTAATTCTTGTTTTCTGTGTTTCCAATTATAATGAATGTTCTTTTAATTGCACTTTGGCCTGATTATGCTTATTCTCATAATGAACTCTCGTGTCTTCCAGTCCAGAAATGTCTTTCCACTTTGTTAACTGCTCTTCTTGATGAAGTACCTGGAGAATTGCTTGTTGATTAAATTCATTCTTCCTCTATGCAGTCTCTTGAATCAGGTGTCCAAACCAGTAATTAAATGAGAAAGAAATTCTGAAGAAATGTTTTTAGTAATTTTTTTTTTCTCTCCTGTAAAATCATTCCTTTTTGGTAACAACTCTATCACTAATGTATGATTATAACACATACATGTTTTTTCCTTAAACCATAATTCTGGTTAAAGTATCTTCATATTACTTTGTAATTTAAAGTATTTCATGACATTTTACTGTTGACATACTGCATTGTTTTCACTAGTTCTGATTTTCACTGGTTCAAGAACTATGCCTGCTCTGTTTGTATGTGATCTTAACTCAATTTAGAAAACACAGTAAGAAGTGAAGAAGGCATTCTAAATAAATTACCTCTCAGGCGTTATGGTAGGGAGACCTTACTAATAAATTCTCCCTGAAATTTGAGGTAGTGAAGTAGTACAAGTTTAATTTATACCATATTGTTTATTTTAATTAGGTTATTGGATAAGAAAAAACAAATTAAAGGTAGGTAAAAAAAAATGCCATTTAGTTATCCATGAAAAGATATCAATGGCCCATCAGCACAAGCTTTTCTGAGCAACTTGACCATTCCTCTTGAGCTCTGGTACAAAGAATGGCATGGAAGGGCAGACTGATAGCTCAGTCAACATTCACGTTCAGTCTTTAGATTCTTCATTAGGGCTGCAAGATTGACAGCTGGTTGGATGTTTAGATGCATATTTCTGCAATAAGACCATAGCTTATAGGGAATATGCATTATATGTTGAGCAACTTGCATTACTACCAGTCTGTTCAAAGATTTAACTGGTGTTTCACAGTATCAGCTCCTGCAGCTCAGAACTGCTATATAGAAATTCATACGTAATCTCTGTTATCCTGGACTTGTGTCATGCTACATCTTTGGACAATAAATCTGAAAAGAAAAAATATTCACCACACTATCCTTTCATAGAAAACGTTAGTACTAAAGGGGAATGGAAAATAAGTGGAATGCATCAATTTTCAGAACAAATGCTCATGACATTTCTTCTGTTACATTTCTTCTGAGTACAAAAGCCACTGCCAAGTTAAAAAATGTTAGGGGACATATGCAAAGAAAGACCAGCAATGTTTATTAATAAAGAACATACTGATAGCTCAGGGCTCAGCAAGAACTTTATATTATTCAGCTTGTCTGGCAAATCTCAACCACCCTGTTTTCCAGGAATTCAACATCCACAAAAAATATCCTTCCCAAATATTTTAAATCACAAGGATGATATTTTCCATTTCTGGGGTTGATTAGCTTCAATTAACTTGCTTTCTCATTTCTACTCTTTGAATCTAAATGTGGTCTAATTATAGGTATACATTTAAATCAAAGTACTCTTTTCCAAGACTGATCCTATTCATATGGAGTGTAAATCTCTATCTTTTAAATAAATATTTTTTCATCCATAGTTAATTCAAGATGTTAATATAAAACATTAATACTTTTAATTATTAATAATACTTTGCGAAGTCCAGTCCCATGTTTCAGGACCTCGGAGAGCACCCATGGTTCTATTATGCGCTCATTGTACATCACACCAAAAAAAACCCAAGGAGATTACAGCAAAGTGGTTATTTTTAAATGAGATTGTTGATAATCTCTGTAGTCTTAAAACATTTTGAGAACCATCTCTTGAAAGAAAAACTGTTAAATTACTTTTGAGAATATCATACATGAAATCACATTTTGCATGTTCTGGATAATCTGCTGACTTTTGTCTGTTTGGTCAGTTGAAAGAAATCTCAAATAATTTTCTCGTTACAAAAATTTTTTGATATTTCCCAGTTTGGTGTGAAGACCGCTGGCTGTGACTTGGTCTGATTGGGAAAGAAATATGGGACAAGCCTTATTTTGATAAAATCACAGCACAGACTTCACAGGAAGATTTTGCTTTAATAAAGAAAATAGATTCCGCAGAAATGAAGCAACAGCCCTGCCTATCGAGGCAGATCTGGGCTAATTTGGCCTTCATTTCAGAAATGGCCAAGAAGACATCTGTATTTATATATGCACACTATTTTACATCCATAGCAGTCTGTCTTTTCATTCTCATGCAACAACCACTTTCCTAAATGAACAACAGGAGAATTTTCAGAAAACATTAGCTGCAGTCTAGAATTTTCTGTTTGTTTCCACTATTGTAAAGCTTGGTTCAGACTGAAAATAGGCTGGCAGAGGGGCAAAGCAGCAGTGTTCACTCTATGCCAGAGAGGTAAGACAGCTTGTTTTGATACTGACTCAAGTGAGGGATCTCTGCTGTAGTCTCTGGGTGTTTAGCAGATTTAATATTCATAAGATTTTCAAGGTAGATGTGAAACCTGCAGAAGACCTCTACTTTTCTAGGGTGGTAGCACACGAGGGACATCTAAAATGGCATAGGTTCCTACAATATCTGAATACCATCTGTCCTGGTTTAGGCTGCGATAGAGTTAACTTTCTTACTAGCAGCTAGTATAGTGATACATTTTGGATTTAGGATGAGAATCATGTTGATAACACACTAATGGTTTTAGTTGTTGCTAAGTAGTCAAGGCCTTTTCTGCTCCTCATACCACCCTGCCAGAGAGTAGGCTGGGAGTGCACAAAAAGTTGAGAGGAGACACAGCCGGGACAGCCAACACCAACTGACCAAAGGGATATTCCATACCATATGACATCATGCTCAGCAACATAAAGCTGGGGGAAGAGAAGGAAAGTGGGAGACGTTCAGAGTTATGGTGTTTTGTCTTCTCAAGTAACCATTGCGCGTGATGCAGCCCTGCTTTCCTGGAGATGGCTGAACACCTGCCTGCCTATGGGAAGTAGTGAATGAATTCCTTGTTTTGCTTTCCTTGTGTGAATGGCTTTTGCTTTACTTATTAAACTGTCTTTATCTCAACCCATGAGTTTTCTCACTTTTACTCTTCTGATTCCTCCATCCCACCTGGGGGAAGTGAGTGAGCGGCTGCCTGGTGCTCAGTTGCTGGCTGAGGTTAAACCACGACACCATCCATTTCAAAAATAAGAGGGGGAAAAATTGTACACAATTGGGAATCTGTATTGCTTTGAAGATGTGCAATTTACAATTCATTTAGGGCTTGTAAAGACTGTGTGTTGTAATAAGCCCAAGTGTTTATTTAAATAACTGTAGCTATAGCAGATATAACATGCCTAATCCATATCTCAGAACGAGTGGCTTTTTTTATTTCTTGATTTCTGCCACATTAGAAGACTCTAATCCCAAAACACCATTTTTCCTTTTTTTTTTTTTTTTTTTTTTAATGTGTACTGAGGTATGAACTAGTTTAACTCTATTGTCTTAACTGATGAAACTCGCCCCTTACAAATCCTTAGATTTTTTTTTTTTTCTGGGACAGTGGGAAACCTGTGTTTTGGTCCAGGACCTGGTTACCAAACTCACAATCATGGGCAGACCAGAATCAGAGGTCAAGCCACGTTCAGACAGCTAAATCAGAAAGCCTGAGATCATACCAAGTTCATGAAGCAAAGATCAGTAAGCCAAGACAGGGAAACTATAGATCATGTCATAATATAATTAGAAAGAAAATTATATCAAAGCACAAAACAGAGTTAAGCAAGAAAGTTGATGATCTGAAAGATGGATCTGGATAGTCCATAACTATCAATGGGGGCTTGTGTAAACTAGAGACTGTGAGCAATATTTGCACCTCTCACATGAAATCAGTGACAAAATTTTCACACATTTTTCTTGGGTGTTTGGAAAGTATCCTCCAAGGACATGAGAAAGCATCCAAAGGATAGAGAAAGTGGGCTGGAAGACTTTCAGACTGGAAACTGCTATTTTTTAGCCATTTCTTTTCTGTTCAATTAATGGTTGCAATAACAAGCCAAGCAAAATCCTAATGTAGACAACTGCTATCTATGAGACAGTGTTTGTGTCTGTGAAGGCAGCAGCCAATGGCTGCCTGCTTGAAGGATGATTCAGTCCCAGGTGCTGAGAGGATGATTCATCCTCAGTTGGGCAATGACTCACTACAACTTTCTGCACGGGTTTGACTCTAGTCCTTAAACATGTATGCGTAGATGTTTGACATCACACATTGATACTACATGTAAGAAAGTTCTCTGAAAGATAATAAATGGGTATCAAATGTAAAAATCCCCAGACAATTTCCCTTAACTTGAATCTGGAGAAGGGTTCTACATAAAGAAGTGGAACTGCAGAACTATGGTGAAAGAATTATTGCAAATGAGGGGGAAAAAAACCCTGGGTAAATAAAGTTCTGCTTGCTTTCAACCAAACTTAAAGGGTTTTCACAACAATTTCCAACTGAAATTAAAATAACATGAAACTAAGCTTTGAATAGTAAGCCGATGAAAGAATGTGAGAGTGGTGAGGCACTAGAACAAATTGCCCAGGGAAGTTGTGGAAGCCCCATCCTTGGAGGTGTTCAAGGCCAGGCTGGATGGGGCTTTGAGTAACCTGGGCTAGTGGGAGGTGTCCCTGCCCATGGCAGGGGGGTTGGAACTAGATGATCTTAAAGGTCCTTTCCAACCTAAACCATTCTATGATTCTATAATGTAAGTATAAGAACACTGTTGCTATTCTTCACAAAGCATAAAACTCAAGTCAGGTACGTCCCATGAAAAAGAAATACAAATATATTTGTTGGAATCCAAAATTCATCATAGCTAGGAGTTTTGAGGGCCTTTTGACTCTCTGAAGCTGCAATTGGAGTTCGTCCTCCTGTGATAATTTGTCAGTTAAAAGCGTACTGGAAATAACAAGCAGACATGTAAAAATCCTACTGTGTCTATATGTTGATTATTATTCTTCTGCCTCATTATCTAGAAATCCAAAGTAATGAGATGGGTTTCTTACTCAGTAGCCACTGGTTTTAAATGTCACCCTTCCCATTCCCCTGTAACTCAAGGGAACATAGTCAAAAGTAAGTAGATTTTGTTTCATGTTTCTGTTACTGTTTAGATGTCAATCTTTCCTTCGTAAGCAATCTAAAATCTCTTGATTTCCCTTTTGGCCTTCCTCCTATGTATTTCTTTTCTTCACATTTTTATGTTAGTTCAATGTTCTTATATAGTATATTTTAAATGTGTAGTTGTTATTTTTACACATTATCTTTTACTGAATGTGCATCTTTATCTGTTTGGAACCATGAAAAACATTTATTAACACAAACAGCTTCACACTAGTATATACTTTATGCATTTGTGTGCATATGTGTATATTTACAAATATTCTCAAAATCTTAGCAAAAATGAATCAGTGTGTAAAGCAGCATGTAAAGGGATGTGCATATATATATACACACTCTATATATTGATACATTTAGGTTAGCAGGGAGTAGAACAGGGCAGCTGAAATCTTTATAAAGTCTAGCACTTATAGCTGTTGACAGAGGACAAGGTATGTTTTGTGACAGTTCTATCATGGAACTACAGCTGAAATCTGGGGAGGAAATGACATGTTCAGACTCAGCTAATATGAAATTGGGGTAAGGGAGAAGCCCAGCATACCTTTATAGTTAAACTGGAAAAGCAAGCCTTTAATTTTATTAACTACACCTTACCTTTTGGTTGGAATCCTTTATGTAACTGAATTTCAGTATAAACTCCTCTATGAACATTTGTGAGTTTCAAATTAATCTCATAACTCATACTTCTGTTTAAAGTTTCTTTAAAGTTACCTGCATGAATATGTTAGTGGAAAACACTCATTTTCACTACTTTCTGCACATCTGAAAAAACTCAGACTCACAGTTCTTAGTATTATTCAAATAAAAGTCCACCTTTCCAAACCCTTGCTTACAGACCTGTTAGCATTGAGTCCCCTCCTTTATTCACAAATATATCTGTAAAATGTTTATCTGTTTGTAGAAGCAAAGGCACAATCCTGCAAAGGATTACTACTGGTGTTCACTTCACTTCACCCCTGAGGTGGAGGCTATCCCCTGGCTGTCCATCCCCCTGATCCAGAGCATCCAGAGACCCAGAGCCACAGGCTGACTCTCCTCTGGCTTTATCCAGCCTGCTCCATCACCCAGGGCTTGGCCCCTGGCTCATTTTGATTACTGTCCCCTGCCTTGCTGAGTGGCAAAAGCAGGCTGGTGCAGGGTGCAGGGTCATAGAATAGTAGAATCATAGATTTTTTTTTTGTCAGAAGAGACCTTTAAGATCATCAAGTCAAACCGTTAGCCTAGCACTGCCGAGTTACCACTAAACCATGTCCGTCAGTACTACATCTACATGTCATTTAAATACCCCCAAGGATGGTGACTCAATCCTGGGCAGTCTGTTCCAATGCATGATAACCCTTCCTGTGAAGTAATTTTTCCTAATATCCAATCTAAACCTCCCCTGGCACAGCTTGAGGATGTTTCCTCTTGCCCTATCGCTTGTTACTTGGGAGAAGAGACCGACCCCCACCTCGATACAACCTCCTCTCAGGTAATTGTAGAGAGCAATAAGGTTCCCCCCCGACCCTCCTTTTCTCCAGGCTAAAGAACCCCAGTTCCCTCAGCCGCTCCTCATAAGACTTGTGCTCTAGACCCCTCACTAGCTCTGTTGTCCTTCTCTGAACACGCTCTGGTACCTCAATGTCCTTCTTGTGATGTCTCCCTGGATGACCACCCCTGAGTGCTCCCCTCCCGCCCAGGCTGTGCCTCAGCTGCTCACCATGCTCATCCTCCTTACTTTGCCCTAAATGACCCTCCTGCTGTTGTTCCCCACCCTCTGAATCATATCAGCCCTTTCCCATCCAGACATGTAAATAATTTTCTTTTAGAAAATAATTTGAATGCCTCTGATTTATCTAATATATCCAGACGACTTTCCTCTCAAATACTCCCTCCTTCAGGGAAGGAGACTCAACACTGCTGGTTTGAAGCAATAACAATAACACATCTCCAGAGCTTTCTCCAGGTTCTGTCAAGAGCGGGATGTGCTTGGTTTACTCAGTGGTCCTGGTATATCCTTTGGAGTCACTCATGTTGTGATAGTTGGCACAGAACCTAGAAAGCCCAAGGACTAATCTTTCTGCTATTTTTTATTTTTCTAGCAGAATTCATCAGGTCAGAGAGTCAGACTTTTTTTCCCCCACTATCATTACTTATTCAGTATTGTGTTTCCAATGAGACTCTTGAGCCAGGATCAGTGGGTGTATAAATGAAGTTCAACATATCGGTAGAGCATAGCAATCTTCAGAACATTTTTATTTGGGGGACTGCCCCTTCTTCCGTTTACAGCCCATTTGAATCCTTAACCCTGAGGGCACATTTCCACGAGGCACCCACATTTCAGGGCAGTCCACCTACCCATACATACTTTATACTGCTTAGAAATTTCTCTGCGTTACCTTTAGCAGTTCTACGGCCTCGGACAAAGTAGGAACTTTGATGCTATCCTTGCTGGTACTAGGAATACACCTGAAATATTCCTTCAAAATAACAATGCCAAGTTGTAAACAACTGTCATAAAAGGTAAGCAAAAGCCATGCCGCCCTTGCATTAACAAAGCATGGAAATACTGATGTACTGAATTCCTCATAATCTGTCACTGTTTCACTGTGATATTAACCCTCCCTCAAATGGAAAATCTTGAGAAATTTTATCAAATATTGTAAAGTCATGCAATGACAACAAAAATGCCTTCCAGCAGGTAAAAAACAGGATGCAAGTCGCAGCCTACACACTGTGAAGTGAAGGGAGTTGGTACTTCTGCTCTCTCTTTCATAGGTCAGCTATACTTTCCCATGAGCTACAAAAGAAATCTTTACATATCGAACATTTGTCATCTAGGAGAAGGTCTGCTCAAGACACATTACCTAAATCCTATTCTGGGACTGCTCCAGTCCTCTGAGCCTCGTGGCCATTGTCATCCTTCATGTTTACACTACAAACGCATGTGCATTGCCGCCTGAACTGCTGCAGCAGACATGCGTTACAGTCAGGCAATCACAGTTTTTGGAAATGAGAAGTACGTGCTCTTTTGGACTGAACCTGGTCCGTTCCAGTGACTTTTGGGGGCTAATTTGCAATGGCGTAAAATGCACAGGTGCTCAAATACAGACATAAGCATATTTAGCAATTTGGTCCTCACTATTGCATTTCTGCTACAAGTAGTCCCGCTTGGAAATACATTAATTGCACACCTTAAATGTTTAAATGAGAATGGGTTTTGTTATGATTTGATGATATGTATTTTAAACACTGTGGGGTTTTTTTTGCTTCTGTTGAGTCCTTCATTGACTTTTTAATCTTTGTGGGAATTTGACTATTTCCGTGTTTTTCACTATTTAATACTCTTCTACTGTTACTTTCCAGTATCGCTAAAGAAAACAATTCTAAACAGAAAACCATTAAACAAACATTACACTTAGATAGAGGAAAAATAGTAATGAAGAAATAAAAGTCATAAAAGAAAGCTTGCTGTAGGAAATCAATTATAAATATGTGAAGACTGATCTTAGAGAAATTATTTAGTAGGGCACTGCATTTTTCCCCTTTATATGGATCCTGCTTCCTCTAGAAGTTAAAAAAATAGACTATCTATAAGCTAACTATAAAAAGTCAACACAGCATCTTGGGATTGGGTATGAGCTCTTTCTACACTCAACACAGGGTTCAGAACATGAAATTCGGGCTCTAACTAATATCTGTGCAACTGCAGTCTTCAGGAGTCTGAGCCAAATTGCATGAAGTGAACAAAAAGAAGTTATTTCAGCAG
>NW_009661370.1:3135995-3168755 GCF_000708025.1 Charadrius vociferus
TTCAGATGAGGCCACAAAAGGAAGAGTTCTGAAAATTTGGCACAAATATAATCAGTCAAAACTGAGGAAACTGATCTATTGAGGAGATACCGCGTTGCAGCAGTCTGAACACAAGCAAACAGCATTTAAGTTGTTCTCTTTAAAGCAAACAGATGTGGCTGCCTAAGAACTGCCAAGCAAAAAGCTACCATTTTCCATCATTGATTTTCATTGTAGTGTCATACTTAGAAACAATTTTTTCCCAGACTCTCTGCATTGGCTTCAAATCTCATGAGGATTACTTATTTTTTTCACTGACTTTAAAATATGTAGTTTTTCCTTATAAGAAACTTCTAAATTCACAGATTTTTAAAAGGGGGGGGGGGGGGAAGAAAATATAGCACTAACTTACAAGCTTTGCAGTGGGAAGCCAAACTATTTAGTCATTGCATCCTTGTCAGCAGAAAGGCCCATTTCACCAGTCAGGACAACACTTTTCAAGGTGATGCTAATGGGAATGACTTCCAGCCTGCTCTCGGAGGGGCGCCTGCCACCGCCCTGCACCCAGAGCTCAGGTGCACTCATAATCTGCGTGTGGAGCGGGAGCCTGACGCCGAGGTACCCCTGTTAAAAATTCCCAAGTGCTATGTAAATCTGTGTGTGTGTGTCTGCGGTGAATGTGTGCATATTACCACACTGTACAAACCCTGTCCTTTTATCCTCTTGTGTATTTTGCTTTTCTTTTTCTTTTCCAATTACTCCTCATTCCTATTTATTTCCCATTCACATTTTTTTCTTCCTTATTTCCCCCTTCCAAGATTTTTTTTTTTTTTGCCTTTATAAATTCAGTACCCACTACCTTTATAAAATACAGCCCTTAGGATCTTTTTTTTTTCCCATGCTGGTAGTTATGGAAGCACCACAAGACAAATGTTAGCAAGGTCACTGCGGTTTCTCTATGCCCTACTTAACTCTAGATACAAACTCAGGAGGAAGGAGTTTTAACCATTCTTATGAAATGCTTTGGGATCTAAGAGTGGAAAAGTGCTATATATGTCTCAAGTAGTAATATCTTGCAATATTCTTTTTTTTGCAGTTTCCCCTATTTAATAGTTGAAGTCAGCCTGCTTTCTCTCCCTGTCACTACTGATTTACAACTCATGCCAGTTTGCACTGTTTTTTTTCTCTCAATGATAGCGGTGTCTGTCCTATTACCTTTGGAAATACAGTGACTCTTTTGGCCTTGTTCAGATTATATACCACCTAATTCTAACAATTTATGGCTTTTCTCAGGGAAATGGATCCATGTGGAAGGATCCATTTTCCCGGGTAGGGCTTTGTGATTTCTCTTGGATTGTGTGGGTGCAAATATCCATACATGTGTTTCCATCTGCAGACGTTAGCCTTAACCTGGCTGCAATTATTTGCCGATATTGGTCTTGATACGCACTGATATTCTGATTTTATGGTCAAGCTCTTTAATTCTGCAGAGACTATATATACATTTCATTTCATGCTGGTACACTGAGGAGATAGAGTTTTGCATGTCGCTACAATAAAAGACTGATTTCCTACCTCGTACTGACAGATACTTTTCTAGTCCCGGGATTGTGGGGTTGTTTCCCATTGTATCAGTCAAGAGATGCTTGACACCAGGCATTGACACAGCATTGTGAGCAGATGTTCAAGTAATGAGTTAGCTCTGATACAACTTACATTATAAATTTAAAATTCAAAAAGGCAACTTGTTCTATTTTTTTTTTTTTGCTTATTTTCCTTTTTTATTACATTGAGGTAAACCTAATCTAACTATCTATTAATGGACGAACTCAGATTTCAGCGAGTTTAGTTGAGAGAAGAAGATGAACCAGATTCTCTGAGTCATCTACAGAAAGTTGTTCCACTGACAATTTTTTTGATTCTATATCTTCCTAACAGAAGACGTATACTGTTTCAAATATTTTGGAGGACGCATTTTCATGGAAGAGAGAGCCTCTACAAGAGTTAATACCTAAGCAGACCTTTGAGAGTCTGGGCCTTCGTGCTGTATCTCCTTCATTAAACCCCTTATTGCTATGTGGAAAAGTTCAAGAGTTTACTGGGACTGAGGTAATCATTTTTGGCCAGGAATCCTTTGTGAAGACAGATGGCCATTGCTCATCATGTTAGTAAGAAGGCTAATACTTCTGGTCTTCAGCTGTTAATGTTAGTGTCTTTGGAGCAGTTCTAACTTCACGTATCAACTGTGTTTCTCCTGTCTTTTTATACCCCAGAATTTATAATACTATACCGAATTTAGGAAAATAAGGTATAATGCAAAGCATACTTGTAAATGTTCTTGTTTTAGCATGTGAAAGGAATAAAGAAGGCACTACAGATCATCAGATTTTATTAAGATGAAAAATCAAGAATATTGTCTTGTCAGCAAAACATGATACCTCTGAAATAATTTTTATAAGACTAGGGAGCTACTGGTAGATTTTTAATTATTTTTCTCAAGATTTTCTCAAGGTTGTTTTTTTTTTTTTAATTAATTTCTTGTTTATTCCAGGTTATTTGTTAAGACATTCATAAAACCATTGTTGTCTTTTATCTTCATCTTTTCATCAAAAGACAAAAGAAATTGCTGCTTCTTTAATTTGTGGAGCAACCTTTCAAATTTGTGCGTAGTAGTTTGTAATTTTGACAAGCTCCAAAAACACTTCTGCACAAGTAGCTCGAGACAATAAGCCCCGCTTTGTTCAATCTGTTCTTCAGCGTCAACAAGCAAAGTGTAATAGTTTACATTTAGCCCAAGAAAAAGCAACAGGCTTACTGTGGCTTCTAATGACAGCTCATGGAAAACATTTTAATATGCTAAAATGAAGTTTTAGAAAGAAAGAAAAATGAAGGCTCTGTTACCAAGAGGAACCTTATGCGATGCCATGAGACTGCCACGAGCCCACTGAGCAAAGTTCAGGCTCCACAATATTCTTTTTAATGCTGTCTTGCTCATTTCTGCTTGTTACACACATAAGCAAATGGCTTGCCAAGTTATTTTGGGTATCGTCTGTGTTTTTCTGTTGCAGGTTGTGCAGAAGTGAAAGAAAATTACAAATGACTTTGTGCATGCTGGCTGTAGATTGCTGGTGCTCACAAAGAGAGGATTATTACTTTAAGTGGAGAATGGGGGGTTATTCTGTTGATAATGCACTCTAGTAACCTCTGTTCATTCCTTTCATTCCTTTGAAGAAGCTCAAAATACGATCGCGCACCATCACAACCCCTGCCAAGCGACATCGACTACAGCAGCCACAGGCATCCCACACCTGCTGCCTGCTAAGCCTTTCGCTGAGCAGCAGCGTGGAGTGGCCCTTACAAGCAAAGGCCCAGACAATCCCTCTCCTGGCTCAACCATCTCCTGGAAGTTCACCAAATCCCTCTCCATTTTAGCCCTGTAAGACCATTCTGTCCCTTGCGGCAGTGTCTTCAGCGTACTGATGTGCTGAGGGCTCTTCTCTGTGATTTTTCTGCTTGTAACACTCAGGCCAAAGTGGTAAACATTCACGTTTTCCTTGATTAAGGGAGAGGAGGTACATCTCTGAAGTTAAAAGAGACACTTCTAAATATACAGAACAAGTACCACAACAGATATTTCTCTTATGGTGATGGTGCTTATTTCAATCACTGGCATACCAAATCACAGTGTTCACATTTCTTTGATAAATTATTCTTTGACCTTACAAATAATATGTCTCAGTATTGTAACTTACCACCACCCCAAGTTCTATTTACAGCTCTTTTTACTCACACAAAACTCCCTGTGATTCATCCTGGATGTTTGTTTTCCCTTTAGGATTGCTACTTTAGTTCCCAGAAAAGAAAAAAAAAAAAAAAAAAAAGAAACTGAGTTTTGGAGACCTTGATAATCACGCCCCTGTGATTAGATATCATGTCTGTCCAAAAGAATTATAATGGGGCAAACCTCCAACAGACACAGGTCACTGCAACTCCGCTGAAATCAACAGTGGCGTTTTAAGATGCTAAAGGTATGGTATTGCTGCAAAGCCGTATAATCACAATTAGGAAGGAGGTACTGTACTCTTGCCTGTGAAAGTTTAATTTGCACCCCTTGTAGTATGCATTGACTCTATACTGAACACCAAATTGTTAATCTCACTGTCTTCTCTGCAGGAAACTCATGGATTCTGGTCATTGTCCTTTGCAGCACTCCTATGACCACAAGCAGATGGATTATACTCATGTTATAGAGAGGGATCTGAGACAAGGCAATTCAGGCTAACACCTTTTACTGTCCGTTTGTTTAGGGCTCCCAGCTTAAAACGTTCAGCTCTGGTTTTCCAAGATACACAGCCTGATTGGAGTGCCATGTTTTTGCCATCCTTCCTATACATTCAAAGCAGGGGCTGTTCAGAAGGCAACCTTCTGAAAGTAGGTTGCCCCTGAAGCACCTGGACACCCGGTACCCTGAGGAAAGCCCCACTGGCAAACACAACGCCATCCAGCACTCACAGGTTGCACGAGACACTGAAATGCTAATATGGGTCATGGATTTGCAGGATGTAGGACTTTACACAGCATCCAAAACACTTGCTGTGTCTACACCGTGCCTGAAGCACTGTGACTAAGGACCCTTTTGAAGGTAAAGGCAACTTGAGAGCTGGGACCTGCTGTTGCTGCAGGCTGGACTGATGGCGCTCTGAACCCACTTCAGCCTCTGGAACATCTCATCCATCTTCCAGGTGGATGCTTGCACCCAGGGAACAACCGCAGAGCAAGGTGGGACTTGCAGGTTTTTCCTTGGCATAAAACCAGCGCGGCCTGGTGGATAATGGGCATTTCAGGTTTGCAGGTGGCTCAGCTTGCCTACAGGGAGCAGCACAGAAACCAGACAGAAGAGAGCCGAGTCTGCCTGCCTGCAAAGTTTCTTCAAAGCTGTACACCACTGATAATAAGGGAAATGATCAATACCAAGATTAAGAAATTGTTGCACTTCCCAAAAACCTATTGTTTCCAAGGATATAATTGTGATCGTATTTTTCCTCTAGTGAAGCTATGCAAGTGCAGATTGTATTTGTTTGGCATCTGTTAAATTTCTAGCAAACTGATTCTGAACTCAGAGCTGCTAAAAGAAGGGTTTGCATCATTACCCTTTCCTCTGCACCTGCACTACAATAACATCTCCTGCTACAGCCAGCATGTCCCTTGCACCAGACGGACCTGCAGAACCAAAGGCAGAAAATACACATTGTGTCCACTGTAACAAGAGGCGTGGGAGCAGTATTTCAGCAAAGGAAAGTCGAACGATGAACCAGCAATCCGGTTTATAAGTACATAGTGTTACCTGTGATCAAGCCTTTTAATGTAAGACCCTTGCCATTTCCCTTGGAGAAATGAGGATCTCTCTCCAGTTCACAGATACAGCCAGTCCTGCGAAATTTGATTTCTTATGTCCCCTCCTTGAGTCTTCTGTGTTCTCTTTACCTTCTCATCAGGTGACAAGCTGTGAGCTTGCCTGGTCAAACTCTGAGCCTCTAGATGTCCAAGCATTTCTCCATACCTCTCTTTCTTTGTCACTTTGTTGTCTTCTTTCTTGCCACTCAGGCTCTCCATTTCTTAAAGACAATTTGATTAGATATCTCTCCTGACTCAAAATTTTTGAACAATGCAGAGTACCATCCAATGGTCTCTACTAGGGGAAGAATAAGTGTTCAACATGAATTACAGGATATTTCCTATGTTAGAGACAGTATAATTTCTATTCAGCTTCCAAGAGGACTGTGATTATTGGTAAATGACAACATCATTGTAATTTCGTAGAAAGCAGCATGGTGTATGTCAAGCAACATTTCAAGGAAACTCCTATTTGTAAAACCCAGCTGACACAGCCTGGCTTCCAGACACAGCCGCTGCAAATATTTTCCTTTAATTGCTGTTCATGTTACAAGTTCTATTGAAGCTGGTGCTTGCATATTAAAATCCTTTTTAAAAATAGTGGAAAACTGAAGAACAAAATGTAGTATTTTAAATACTTATGACAAAAATAGAACAAAATTTATGTATTTTTAAAAATCTGGCATATTAGATATAGTCATAAATATGCACTTCTGACCCAATCTTTCTTTCATTTAAGAAAAAGATCATCCCTATATAATATGAACAGCATGAGTCCTACGTACCATGACAACCCCACTGATAAAGTTATCAGGGACTTTAAACTCCATTTGACTTGTGCTGGTCTTCTGCATGGGGATAGATTTCTCTGACAGTGCATAATTATACACAGCTTCAGCATTTCAGCCTTCAGAAATTTCTTTGGTGATGAATAGTTTTGATGTCAGAATCTTTCTTGATCTTTCACGAGCTTTGTTATCACAAAGCCAACATTTAATTCAGGAGATAAAGTCTCTTCTCTAGATCTGTACGAAAGCATGTATTTGAATGGATTAAGGGATTCAATGACTGTCTCTGGTTGTGCCCTTATTAGGCAATCACGTCTTTTTTCTCTGCTTAAATGGAGGAGACCCAACACTAGCACTGAATGTGTGTTGCCATCTACCTTGTCTTACTTACACGTTAAGTGAAGAATTTAAATGCATTTCAGATTTGCACCCTTAAAAATGCCTATCCTTATAGTTAAAATAAGTTAGAAAGAACGATTTAGATGTGGCTGCAAATTTGTGCTGTAAATGTTGACAAGCCTCTCCTCTTACACCACACTTGTTCTTCTACTATCATCTTCTCTCACGGTTCAACTTCAGTGCACGTCTAAATAATGTCATTGCGCCAGTGACAGCACAAGTCTTGGAATATTAAGAGTCTCAAATAGGACGGCAAATACACTCTGCAAATAGTTTCATTCTTCTCTGTTGACTGTATTCTGCAACTCATGCTAAGTGCTGAACTATCCTTCCATTTAAGTCCCATCAAGCCAGTAAATCGTTGCTCACCGTGAGTACAGGCCTAGGCATTTGGCCCTGAATAACTGGAAACAGAGCAGATAAACGAGTAGTATCAGTCCGGTAGTGCTCTCACTGCAGAGGTATTTCCTTCCAAAGAAAAGACACTGTGGCTTTCCAGCCAGGCAGCTGACCCACGGCCCGTGAGCAACAGCAAGAGGGGAGGGCCTTGGCCAAACACTGGGGCACCCACCAGAGCCCCACCTTGTCTCAGACAGTGGGTTATGAGGGGTAAAACACAACAATCAACGTACTTCAATTTGCATAGGAGCTTCTAATGACCCACTTAGCACTGACAGGTTCTATACTGAACCAAACGTGAGTAAAAAGCAACAGGGTGAAAACAAATACAGGCATTTTTATGCATACTTCTGGCCTATGATATACCTGTTTAAATAGTGGCCTTTGAGAAGAGCATTCTCTGAACCACTTTTTCTTTCTATTTCACCCTGCAGTGAAGCTGTACTTCTGTTTTTACACAACTTGCTGAGATGATAAAATTGAAGAGTCATTGTTTCATCATTATGACTTTATTGTAAAGTCAAACAGAAAGAAAAGCCAACCAGTGAGGATGCAAGTCCTTATTTTCACACAAAACAACTGTAGTGCTTTGCAAGGAAGAGGAATAATCAGGGAAGGCAGATTAATAATCTGGAAAAGGCAGTAAAATCTTTCTCACCAATCTATAAAGGTACAGACTCAAAGCCGTATCAGAAAATACCTGACTGAGTTGAATACACCTGTGATCATGCTCCACAGAGCTCTAAATAATAAAAACCTGCAGCTATTATGTTTCAGAGATCTGTTGCTTTTACACCTACTTATTGTTTTTTCATTTCGGTTTATAGCAGCTTCAAGAAATGAAAAGTATAGAAAAATAAATATATGCATACAAATTTAAACAGACATTTCATGCCCATGAATTGAGTTATGCTTATAAATTGAATTATGCTGGTATTTAAAAGAAGCTTGGGATTTAAAATAAATTGGATATCCAAAGGGAGCTGGTGGGTCTTGGGAGGCACTATATCTTGCACAGCTTAGAAAACCCAAGCCCTAATAAGTATGTATTAAACACAAACAAGCTATTGGATTAGTGTTTATTGAGTACTGAGAAAGACAAACAAAAATGGATTTGTCTGAGTTTTCTGTTTAAGACAAATTATGGCTAGCCACAATGAAAAGCTTTAAAACAGTTTTTAAAGCTTCTCCAAATTACAAACAACATAATCTAAAATCAGAGAATAGGGTGTCTGGGAAAGCATACTTTGAGGTGATCACTATCTGTAAGTAAATGTATATATACATGAACAGATAAATAAGACATGCACAGATAAATACAACATGAAAGATATAAAATAGAACATATATACATCCAATTTTATTGTTCCATATTGTTTAAACTGGAAGTCAAAATGAGTGTAGGCAAAATGAACAAAAAAAACATATTGTTATATACTTTCTAGTTCGTGAAATCTAAGACACCATATCTGAGAATGCTTTAAGTTTACAGAGACATGTGAAGAGCACAGGGAGACTTTCACTTGGCTTGTTTCTAATGGGGGAAATCTCATTTTATTGACATACAAAGGAATGGCAAAATAAATATCATTAGTAAAAGTTTTAATGAAATGCACCAAATTAAGTAACATTAATGCAATAACAATATCTCTAAATATTGGCAAAGGTGGTGGAATTAAATGAATAGAGTTAGAGGGAGATTTCTGTTCCCCATGACATCACATAAGACAATTAGAGGAGGGAGGAAAACTTTTCAGTAGAAATATTGAGCAAATGCTTGCAGAGTACGAGCCTCCTTGAACCGTTGTCTTCTTTTCTTTTTTTTTTCATTACAGATGGGCTGCCAATAAAGTAAGAATGAAATAAACTCACTTAGTTTTAATCAGGTGTTATCTCCTTGTCAGCCTCTGCCATGGTGTCCAACAAGTGTAGTTTTGAAGGATTTTTACCAGCATGAAAAACTTTTCAGGGATAAATGTGCATTTTGAAACATATAAGAAACTAGTGGAAGCTGCAAGTTGGCTGTAGGAAGAATGAGAGATCCAACCAGTACCTGCGAGTTTGCCACCTCAAAGAACCCGGGGATTCAGTTAGGATTAATGATCTCCACGTGGCTACATATGAAACACAGGCAACCCTGCCTGACCTGTAGCCTGAAAGAGGGAGGACTCATTGCTCAAGGCTCCGCTTCTTTCCAGTGACCTTCCAACAACAGTTCTGTCCTGAAATCATTTCTATCTCCTGCAATTTTGCGCTTTAGCTGTATTTGACATAAAATGCCAAATACCGTGACTGAGATTTACTCATGCTTGCAAACATTGCTTTTATTTGCACTGACTGAATCCCCTTGGGCATCTCTTATTTTGTCTGTAACAGGACAAAGTGCAGTCATAAATATTCATGCTGCTGAAAGGTATACCAAGAGGGAAAGAGTAGTGGTTCAGACCCCAAACAGCCCCATCTACCTATTTCAATCGCTTTTGGTTGTACCGTCTCTCAGGTTGAAAAGAGAATTCAATCTTTTGCTCCTTGGTTCCTGCCTAAGCAGACTGCCAACAGGAGCATGCCAGTGATGGTGATTTGCTTTAGCACGTGGACACTTGTCCAATGGAAATGCCGTAAAATCACCAGCACATTTTACATAAGCCACTGAACAGTCATCAGCGAGTAGGAAAAGGATGCTGCGACATGATCAGTAAATAAGTAGGTGAAATTCTGTCTTGTCTGTGGAGATGTTGGAAGTGAAATCTGCTGCACAGCTTGCGGGTTTATATGAACAGTTTGCTAATTAGAGTTGTATAAAATGACAATTTTTCAAGAAAATTTCCACCCTTCATAGCAGCCCAGTGTGAAATTTGATATTTTTTTAAAACCCAACAAATGAGCTATTCTCATATTTTTAAAAAAGTTTCTACAGGCAATCCAATACCACTGCTCAATGCTGTAACATTTTCAGTACCACCTAAACGTTTTTTGCTGCATAGATACTCGCCAGTTTTTGGCACCCTTCAGCTTCTTTCCTCCTCTTTCTCCTGCCTATTTCTGTTGCCCACCAGAATAATGAAAACAGTGTCAGCAGAGCTCACACAAACTCACTGTCATTTTTTAAGCTGCAAGTAATGACATTTGTTAAATGAATGCAATAAAACCTAAAAATACTGAAGTGGGTTCATTCTTTTTGAAAGCCTGGGTGTTTTCTGCTGCAAGAAAAAAAAATCCTTTCCAGTCACACCCATTGGGCTGTTCATGTGCAGAGTCTGCTGTGGAAATTCCTTTTTTGGGGAATTCTGGAGGATTTTAAAGCAGATGCTTCTGTCTTTGTTACCATTGCCCAGATGAAACCAGAAAGGTGCAAAAAAGCTGAGAAAGAACAGGAGCGCTATAAAACTCTTCAACACAATCTCAGTTCTGATTACATCCCTTTTCCATCGCTCTGTCGGGTTCTGCTAACTGAGAATTTCCCCTGTGGGGGCAGCCAGAGTAGGAGAGTCTCTTGATGAAGCATCCCTCTTCATAGGGACAGCTGCCAAGGGTGGATATGGGATGAGGACCATCTTTGACCTTTGGCCAGTCCCAAGACCAGGCCAGCCAGAGAAGCTAATTGAGATGGAGCACATTGCTTTTGCCTAGCGTGCAAACCCTCCCTCTAAGTCAATCTGGATAGTCCCTCTCTTAGAAGAATGGAAAATAAAATATTTTTAATTCTCCATACTTTTAACTCTTCTATTTATTTATAAAATGCTATTAAAAAAAAAAGATATCCTGAATGTGATTTACGCACAGTGAACTCGAGTTGGACTTAACTGGGAACTGGCCTGTGCTGCCCACAAACACAACAGTAAAGAGACAATCATCCGGGGGGTGGGAATGTGTGCACATTCATGTTAGTGTTATTGGTAGCGGTGGCAAGCACCAAAGTGAGTATTTTTAAATAGCTAGTGCTCCACAATGCCAGGTTTTAACACATAGCCCTCTCAGCCACGTTCTCTTTCCTTTTTAAACGTACAAGCTAAACTCAAGCTAAACTGGGAGTTGCTCTGTATTCCCAGTCTTGGGGTTTGTGATTTTGTTTTTTTTTTTTAAATAAATAAAAAGGACCTATGTTTGCTTGCTAGGTGGCAAACAGAGTGATTAAAGGGTCAGCTGTGCTGCTTGTAATTCAAGAAGACTTGAAATAGAAGGTAACAATGGCCTTTAGGGAAAAAGGGAATAAATATCTTCAGGACACAACTGAAAGCTGATAATATCCCAGGGCTCTGCCACAACGCCTTCTTTTAAGAAAAGGCTGGTTCTCCATCTCTCTGGCCTCCAAAACACCTCCTTATTTTTTAAAGTGAAATATAGAAAGAATCCCATGTGCAACTCATTGCCAAGGGCAGCATGAAATGATGGGAGTGACAAGTCCTTCTTCGCTACACTTCCCTTAGGAAACAGGCCACAGGCCATCAGTGAAGACACCTGAGACACCTGGTGGGATGGCACTGCTGGCAGGGACTACCTGAGCTGTTAAGGCCAACTGTAGGAAGCAGTAAGGAGATAACCAGCTCCGAAAGATCCTACTTCTCCTGCCACCACACAGCAGCAATCACCAAACACAGCCTGGTGCCCTACAGCAAACCCAGGACCTGCAGTAAACACTGAAAAGACAGCAGAAGGCCAACAGAGCAGGGGAGGGAAGCCATTCCTGCCTTCTGGGACACAAGCAAATCTCCCAGATGGCTGCAGGAAGCAGAGAGCGTGACAGAAAGAGGCAAAAAAGACTGCGACGGTCCTAGCCAACCTGACTTTGAGAGAAAAAGTTCCTTTTTATCTCCAGGATAAAATCTTTTCAGCTCAGGTGCTGAGGAAGACGGCCTCAGAAATGCTTTCCAAGGACTCCTCCGTAAGCCTTGCTAAGGAGGCAGAGGTGGCATGAAGCCCTTGCATTGCTTCACAACAGTGTGGTGATGGGGTATCCCACGCAGGTGACTGTGGAGCAGAGAAAGTATTATTTTGTTATTACTGTCAGACGGTGTTTTGCAGCAGTCCGAGTGAAGACCAGAGACCCCTGTTGTAAACACCATGGAAATAAAGAGTTCCCATCCCAAGGCATTTGCCCAACGAGTAAAGACAACGCCTGGCAGGTTGCTGCTGACCGTGATGGCAGAGCTCATAGAGCAGGGGTAATGGGGTCTCCTCCAGTTGCACAATTTGGAAATCCAAGGAATTTCTACAGTAATGAATCACAGATTTCAGCCAGAGTTGTGCCTGAGAATCTGCAGGAGTTATTTCTTAATAAGAAATCTGTCCTTCTCATTGGCTGCCAATTCAGTTACCCAAACCAGACGCAGAAAGCATTTCTGTCTTATTTTCTCTCTTTGTTTTCTCCCTATTTCTTAATCCCATTGAGGAAAGGGACAAACAGATCAGACGTGACTGCACTTCGGTGCGTGCAGTAACCTCCCAGAGCTCAAGGAAGTTTTAAGACGAAATTTGCCGTGACAGCTGCAGGACAGGACTGAAGTGGTCTGCAGCGTCAGTGGGATCCTTTCCCTCACAGGAGCGTGGGTTCCCACCGCCGGGTGGGAAATATCCCCAGCACGCACATCTCTAGGGCACTGCTGGACCTTCAGCCTCCTTCTGTTCCTACAGCCTTCCTCACCGTTAAATGCCTCTTTTCCCTCTGCTTCGGTCCCCTTTCCTAAATTAACTGACTTGCTGTTTTTTAATCTGTACCTTCCTTTGATGAGGAGCTGTCAGCTCTGCTCATTTCAATAGCTTGCAGTTGCAGACTGAGTTTATGCAAACCCGTTTTCTGGTTCGCCGCATGGCAGAGCCGCATCTCTCCAGTGCCACGCTGCTGTCTGGGGTGGGGACGAGTAATTCTGCCACAGTGGGGCAATGCGGATGGGACCACGGGCAACACCTCCAGCACTGTGGGTTCAGGATGCCAGGATGCCACGTATGGCTCCCAGGATGTCAAGCATGCTCACGCCCACATGGGGCCATAGGTGCCACCTGGTTCTTCACGCACAGCAACTCACAGGTTGGACTGCAGTGCCAAGAGTTCACGTCGGATCTGCTGGATCAGAGCCAGGACCTACGAGGATCCGGTCTGGGCTTGTCACTTGTGCTGAACAAGCACCCATGCAGTCATGGTGACCTGCAGACCTTGGACCATCACAGTACACCACCTATGTCCTCCTTATGTTTTATCATGAAAGCTATTTTGAGCAATATTAGACAGGGATGCAAAACCTGGGCTTGTTCTCTTAAGTAGGAATGAACGTTGAGTTACATGACAGTGGCAAATTTTGGCTTTTTTTACTGACCCAGAGCACCAAACCCCAGAGGATATGATGCACCTAGAAGTCCCATCACCTTCAATAGCGTGATCTTTCGGGATGTGGCCAAGGACACAAACTGGGACAGTCCTATCAGTAAGTGATGAATCCAAATAGTGACTCACAGATTTGGCTTTCAGATATTATGTCATTGGTGAAGCACAGGAAAGGCAGATCACATGTCACCCAAATCAATACAGGTTAACCTTGCCAATAGAAAAGCTATTGAGACTGGGTGCAGCCGCGGAGAGCCAGCGGCAGCACAACAGCTCCCTCTCTCCAGAGCAGGACAGTTGTGGGGAGAACAGACCTTTAGCACAGCTCTGGTAAACATGCCCATGGTCAGCACAAGTCCAGAGCTTCGTTTTCC
This sequence comes from Charadrius vociferus, assembly GCF_000708025.1. Lineage (NCBI taxonomy): Eukaryota > Metazoa > Chordata > Aves > Charadriiformes > Charadriidae > Charadrius > Charadrius vociferus. Next base: position 3,149,648 of record NW_009661370.1, read on the forward strand.
TCTGTCCCTTGCAGCTTAACGTACTTGGTGCAACTAAACTGACATCAGATGGGCTTCTCCTGATCTGCAGTGGTGAAATAAGGGATTGGGACCAGGGCTTTCTCAGTCAATATATCAATGTGTGGGCGATTTTTACTGTAACCATGGGGATTATTTACAGCCTGGATACCATGACCCTTATCTTTTTCTGTTCATTTCTCTGCAGCTACATCCTCTACAGGAAAAAAAATAATTTTGTCATTAAGACAGAACTTGTATCATCACGCGCGATTTAATAAGATCAAAATAATTTTGACCAAACGCGGGATGACAAACAAAGTTCTGTTTATGGCAAGATAGATGTAAAGCAGTTGTAGTGGTGATTTAGAATTGATTCGATCTAAGTACATCTCAAAAAATCGTGAAATAGAATCTACCAGCTAAAACTAATGAGCACAAAACTACATTGATTTGGCCCAGGGTGGACAAATAGAACATCTGGCATATTTGGCACCGATGACACAGCTGGCATTGTTGGACCCGTTTCTGCAGAAGGTACAGATGCAGAAATGGGAGAATTGGTACAAACAGTGCAGATGGAACAGTTGGAACAGATGACAGTGGGCAGAGCTGGCGATGCTGGCACAGGTGTCATAACCTCAACAGCTGGCACAAGTTGTGACAATCCTGGGATTTCTTAGTGCAAGGCACATGTTCATTTTGGCTTTGGCTGCAGAGAGATAAGAGCATTTTATAATTAGTAAATGTGCCATTTAAAAAAGAACTTTTTTTCCCATCCTTAAGGACATCCACCTCCAACTGTTACAGCCTGGAATGTGGAGCATTTCTGCAAATTACAATTTCCCAGAGAAAGCCACAATTGATAAATACAGATTTAATATAAGGTAATTAGACATTTTTATTCTCATATAGATAATAATCATGAATAGGATTTCTTCATAAGAGGTTTGTTAAAAAACATGGTCAGATCTGTAGCCTGATCATGGAGATTAAAACAAGCTTTGTCTTAAAGCCAAGGCTTGTTTACCACCAAATTGGTGGGCTGTATTTTCCAAAAGTGCAATGCTTCACAATAAAATGGAGTTTGATAGAAGACACCAGGAAGAGCAGTGTGCCGGGTGAGCACCGCAGAAATGGTTAACTCTTTGGCTGAAAAATGAACCATACTTAGGGCAAGAATGGAAAAATGGAGAAGCCACGATATTGCCTTTTCTTTAGCAATGTGCCTTTGTTAAGCGTTATTGAAAATACCACCAGTCAGAATCTGATTTTCATCTGAGAAAGCGAATACCTTGCTCTCCCTCAAGCCCCTACTCCGCGAGTAGCTGTAACGAGGCAGGATCCTTTGATTCCCATGAAAAGATAAGCAACGAGATGAAGTTGCTTGCCAAGGATTTAAACCAGAAATTAATTCCTTCTTTTATTTAGGCTGTTAAATGCTGTGGAGAGCAGCCAGGAAGTAAATTTTGCTGAACTCTGGGGCCTGATCCTGCAAAACCTCATTCATGGTTGTCTTCAATAGGAGTGCAAGCCCGCGATGGAAGGGCTTGCAGGATTCGGCTTCCCTTTTCAGAAGACTTACACCCTGCAGAGAGCTTACTTGTTGGATACATTTCTGAATGCACCTTTTATCATGCTGCTTGCACAAAACCAGTTTTCACCAACCTGATTTCGCTGCACAAAGAGACCGTTGGTTGACATTTTTAGTAAAGTGAATTCACAAGAAAGAGGATTATAAAAAAAAAAAAAAAAACCCAGAAAAAAAAAAAAAAACCCAGAAAAAAAAAAAAAAACCCAGAAAAAAAAAAAAAAACCCAGAAAAAAAAAAAAAAACCCAGAAAAAAAAAAAAAAAAAGACAAGACCCAGGACAAACTAATAAAAATACTGAATTGAAAGATATTTAACAGCTTAAAAAACCTCAAACGAGTACGTACTGCCGCAGCTGGAGAGGTTTTTAGTACTCAGCCATTTTAAGCAATTCTTTATCCTCTGTTTAGTCATGTGCTCCCCTACCTTGCGCTGTACAGTGCAAAACCACTAGTTAGCCATACTTTATATCAAGTGATAACTACAATTTAAACCCTCATAAAACAAAAAGGGAATCATCTGAAGTAGAGGAAGCCAAGGCTGTGTTGCTCAGCTGTAGTCCCAGCTATGCCACAAGGAACAGTGATATTCAAAACCCAATCTGTAAATGTCCATAAAATTAGGAGCAGGTCCTTGATACCGAGGTAGCTGCAGTAACTTTTGTTTTCCAGGTTGCCCAGCTGATAAGTTGACCCTGACAATTTAAACCGGGCCTGTTTCCTTCAAGCCAAGTAACAGCTATAGCCCTCCTGGTTTCCTGGACATGGACATGCAGCCGGCACCACCGCCTGCTCCTGGTGGGGACCGGGAGCACCCTACAGCTGGTCACACAGCCATCCCTTTGTTGCTGTCAGCCACCGGTGGCCGGTCACTACCTGCCATGCATGAATGGTGGATCTACAGCAGGAGCCAACCTGAAAGCTCGGCATGAGGGGAGGCAGACAAGGACTCCACCTGGGCTGCTGCCTTACTGCTCGCTGGGCTTCTTGAGAAGAAATAAACATGTGGTGTCCCGTGTCTTGCGAGTGCTTTGCTTTCTGCCTTTTATATAATAGCTGTCTGCACACCCAGCGCTTCATAACCTGCGGATGTCTCATGAAAACATTCTTCTCCTGCTTCTGGCCGCAAGCTTTTACGACGTGCTTTAATCCCCCCTTCAAACAGTTGCTGCACATGCTGGCTCGCTGCTGTCCCTGGAGAGCTACCGCCGGGGTGTGACATTCCAGCTGGGGTGGCAACTGGGGGGGCAGCAGCTAATCCCCCCTCGTACACCGGCAGACACATCCCAAAGAAAATTTCTATCGACCCTGGGGTGAGCTTCCTGCTCCTGGCATGTCCTACAGTGAAATGAGGCCATTTGTTTGTGTAAAAAAGGTAATGATGGGCCTTTTTTTCCCCGTCTGCTTTGTATATGCACTGGGTGCCCCTTCACGATACACAACAACCTTTTACTTTTGTATTAGGTGTTGCATTTTTATTTAGTCTTCCCAAATTTCTGACTTGAGTCCACCATGTTCCAAAGAGACCAAAGCCTACTCATAAAATTAACTCCTACGCACCATTTTTATTCCACTTAAACCTAAAAGTCACGTGGGATTTAATTACTGTCTATGACTGGTGCTGCCTCTGCGCATAGACCGTATTTCTCCCATCCCCCCGGAAAGGAAGCTTGTTAATCATTCTCAAGATGCTGCTCAGTCATCACAGCTCAACATTTTCTCTTATCTCAACACTCTGTGATTGAGGACCCCAGCAGATATGAATCATTACATCTTCTCCAAAGTCAACACAACTCTGCTGATTGCCTTATTGAGGATCTGGCCCTGTGTATTATGGAGGCAACATCTCCATAAAATTGATTTTGGAAGCAGAAGTGCAATTTTTCTAATATGATTAAAGCACACGCTGTTGCAACAGCAGGTACAGGTTGGACATTGAGTTAGTAAATAATGAATAATGGCTCTTTATACGCTCAGGCGCCAGCCTCGATGATCCCCTCCTTTACCCAATTCACGTGCTGCCCACTGTGCATGGTGTGCTCTCCCAATACCATGTAAATCTGGTTGTCTGGGTACTGGTTTACTGCTCCACCACAGACTTCTTGTGTAACCTGGGAGCAAGTCTTTTGTCTCCCTGCTATTCCTGGTGTGTGAACCTGGGAAAACTTCCAAATTCCTGGGACAGGACACCAATACCCACTCGTCATCTTGCCTTTGCTGCACTTCTGCAAAACAGAAGCTCCCCGTGGCCTCAAGGAGCCGTGGTGTGCCCCACCAGGTGGCTGACCCTGCTTTCTTCAACAGCCAGGGAGACCAGCTTTCCAATTTCCAAAAAGCTTTCATTAAACCACTGAAATAGCCCTCTGCCCCCACTAGGTAATGCTGCCATTTTACTACTTCTGTCTCTTCCTCATACCTTTGCTACGCTAAGTAGACCTACCCAGAATAAAAGTAGTGTCTTCATTTACCACCTGTGAAGTGCCCAGAGCCTTGTAGTCACTGCAGTCACAGTAAGCGTAACAGTCACTAACTAATCATTTACGAACAGAGCGGCACTAGTTTTTGCTGTAATTCCATACCTTACCTTGAATTGATTCCTATACTGATGGAGTTAATCCAACTTTATAAATGAATTTTTAACCTAATTTCTGTTCATTGAAATGATGAGCACTCTTTCATCTAGCAGCGCAACTTCTTTGCTAGATCAGAAAATTGTCTAGTTTTTTTTTCTCCCCAGTATTTTATGTCAATCTTAAATTCAAATCTGGACAAGGCTGTTGCAGGCTCTGGTCCAAAACTCAATTATGTCAATGGAAGTCTCTCCTTGGGCTCTGAATCAGGGTATTTTCAAGATTACCTGCTCCCCGCATCATTTCCCCAGGACTGGTTTGGGTGCTTAGGCTGCACACTGGGGCCTTGGAGAGAGGAAGAGGACTCACTTCTCTTAGTCCAGCACTAATGCAGAGTATTTGCACTTTCATCCAGAGGTACCTCTGGCTTCCTCTCTGAACAGCTGATGGAGTTAAATAATCAGCAATTAACAGCCTGTGCCCTGAAACACACTCTCCTGGCCCACAGGGCAGGTGTGCTTTTGCAGCAAATTCCCAAATTCTGGAGGTCCCTTGCCAACCGTTTTCACTGCAGACTTCAAGTGGGAGTCGGAGAGGCGGGTCTGCCTCTCTTCCCTTGTCTTGGGTGAGCAGTCAGGTCTGTTAGCAGAGCACGTGCACACGCGAATAACCTCCAGCAGCGAGTTGCATCACTGGAGCTGACACTACGCAAATGCTCAGGAAACAAGTGCTGGTGCCTTTACACTGCGCAAATTTAACTCCATAAATCGCCTCAAAGACGTTGGTGGTGCTGTTTGCTGAGGAAAGTTCTGTTCTTCCGCATGCTGTCAGAATACGGCCCTAAGTGCTTTCCTGGACTAGGGCCCAATACCTGTACATTCGCCTTGGAAGATAAAATAAGTAATGATATATAGGGCTGGGTGAGAGTCATCTCATTACATCGTCTGCTTTTTCTTGGCTTCTGAAGGTTTTCTGATGTGGCTGTGGCTGAGAGAGGACAAATATCTCTGCAGGTTCTGCCTTTGGGATTTACTGGGCTTTGCACACTCAAGAACTGTACAGTATTTTTCCCAGTCTAGACTGGTCCTTCCTTTCCCACCCAAGTATGAAATTTCAGCATTGAGTCTATCCATGTAGTCAGAAGAACCGCATGTCCTGACTCTTCAGAGCTCTGATTTTGTTTCACAGTAGCTGCAATCGCTTTGGGAAAGACTGCCTCATTTGGGTCTCAGCACTGAGTCTTCTCTGTCATCTCGAGCCTGTGCCACCAGCCTCTACTTTCATTCTAGGTGGCCCTTTTCACTTGTAGCCCAAGAATACAAACTTGCAAAGTGCAAAGCCCGAGCCGGCACTCTCTCACTCTTCTCAGTTATTAGGCACAGCTCTGTATTTCATTTCAGTTGATGAGCCTGGGCAGGATTTGCACAGCCTCTCCTCACTGAACCCCGCAGAGGAACCTTCTCCAATGAGGAAATGCCCTTGCTGTTATAAATGGCAGCGCAGAGCATGATAAAAACCGATGATGCTTGTTTTGTCTCACTGGGATATTCTTTTCTTCGCTTTCTGGTACCCAGCACACCAGGATCTTGGATGAAGCACTGTTTATTGAGATTTCTGGCACCGATGTTGCTGAATTATGTTTAATTCAGCTCCGCAGCCACAAATCCTCAGTGCTGAAGGGCTACACATCAGGCTTTGCCGCCTTCCAGTAGGTTTCTCTGTTCTTCGGCCTTTTCATCTGCAACACTCCCTTAAAAGCAGCTGATGTTCAGACAGTGTGTAAATTATTAGAATAGCCTCCTTGGGGCTACTCATATTTGGCGTTTTGGTAGCTGTACCTACAGTGAAGCTGCTTCTTACTTGTGTTTTCAGGTGTTCATGTATTTTTATGCAATTCTAGCCTGAACTGGGGTCCTGATTCTGGGTCTGGTGCTTCTGCAACGCAGGTTGCACGGTTACTGTGAACAATACTAATAGCAATACCAATAGCATGCTGCTGCAGGGGAAATGAGTTCCACACACCATTGGTATTAGAAAATGAGACCACTCATTTCCTGTAGCTGTGACGATTTTGTACCTATAACTAGCATAAAAGAGCAGGTTTCCTGGAGGTGAAAGGTGAAAAAAATCAGTGGGGCACTGATGAGACCCAGCAGAATTTAACAGGAGAGTCTGGGGGGGACCTTTTCCTGGTCTGCGAGAAAATAGCTGGAAATCACTGCTGTTTGGGGGGAGAGGGAGAGGAAGGGGGAGAAGGAGAGGGAAAGGAAAAAGGAAACAGAAAGGGAAAGGGAAAAAAAGGAAAACCAGCTTGCTAACAAAAAAGTTACACAGGATACCATCAAAGGCTCAGGACAGCTAGTGTTTTACACAGACTTTTGAAGGGTCGCTCTTTGAAGCCAGCGCGATTGATTATCAAGGAGATGGCTATCTATTTCCCAAGACCGTGACCCAGAAATTGGCAGTTTCAGAAACCAAAGGTTAAAGGGAAGCAAGCATTTGGATAAGAAGGAGAGAGAACAGCTGCCTCCTATGTGGGAGGTGATCAGCGCATAAAAAATGTTTGGTGGAGGGGCACAACACCAGCACCTGGCAGAGGCAGATCCTCCTAATCCCCGCCAGCAGCTGGCCGCACGCATCGCCCCGTGCCCCGGGGACCCCTCGCTGTGGTCGGGGCTTCCTAGCGCTGCCGGCCGGGAAATTTAAAAGGTGCTTGTGAACCTCCCAATGGGCCCATGGAATCACTTGCCCCTGCAGCCCGAAGCCCTGCAAACTTTTCCTACCCAGGCAAGCTGTTTCCACCAGCTTCCACTGTGGGTAGAGACTGCAGTGTTCAGCTTTCTCATACCTTTTGGTAATTATGTAAATAGAGCATCTAATTTACTTCTGTCATAACCACCCACTAATCAGTATGTGTGCCAGTCTTGGAGAGACAATTCGTGAGACTGGAGGACAAATGAAAGGACATGGCTGCACTCACCATACAAGTGTCTCATCCTTCCACTCATGCCTGTCGTGCATCATTCGCTTGTGGTGCAGGAGACCCATTTACATCCACCGCTGTGGCAACAGTCTTGATTTGCACCGCCATAAGTCAGGACCCACCGAATTTGCATGAGAAAATACATAATTATGTGATTCTATTTCTTCAGTTACCTTATCAGCCAACATTTCCAAGTTCCTATATGCTTAAACACCAAGACACAAGGATTGCACTGAAGAGGTTTTTGGTGTTAATTAACGTTTGCTCTATCCTATCATCCCTGCCTGTTATCACAGAATGGGAGCTTTCTTCCCAGCTTCCACATGTGACCACATCCAGTGCTGTACCCTGAACCTGTACTCAACAAACCTGAGAAAAACCTGTGTGCTGATCCCAGACGTTCACTGCAGTCTGTGCATGCTCCCCACGCACACACAGGAGATCTCCAGAGCCCTCACCAAATTTATGTAATGCTTTCCTTCCCTGCATGCTGAAGCCACAAAGAAGCATCTGAACAAGGTACATATTCCTAGCAGACATCTCCCCTCATGGAGGATAACAGAGATGAGACTTTGTAGGAAAAAGAAAGGGTCTTCTCTGATTCCAACCGAAGTATCCAAGGCAGCCACCCATCAGCAAAACAATTAACCAGAAACTAGTGTCTGTACAATTTCTGTTGCTTGCAATGTATAAGAAGCAAAATAATCAAAACTTGAATATTTTTAGACCTGGTTGAGCTTACAGTGTAATAAGCAGCTAGAGAAAAGCTCAGCAAGTCTGATATGGTTGTTACTGAAGAAAAGTCAGTACAGAACCCCGCGAATTGTCGAGGCAATTCCGTATCCATAACCAATGCCATCATGCTGGCAGGCATGTTTTTGTTAGGCTGTCACGTCTACGTCAGTTCAGAAGTGGTGTCAGATATTGCCACAACAAATTCTCTTGTTATAAAAAATCGGGGTGCATATTTTTATAACATTAATATACAATACATAAAATGGTTGGAATTCATACCAGTTGGCACTCGGTAGAAGAGTCTTGTTTTGGCTGATATATACAGCATATTGGGAGAGGAGGAAATTTGCTTTCTTTGCAAACACGATGACTTTCCTCAAATCAGAATTCTTCCCCTCCTGTTGAATATTGCGGGGGCTTTTCACAATTGAGCGGAACAAATTTAGGGCTGTAAGTAATTGAGAGTTGGCTGCTTGCACACAGGAAAAAAGGAAGACAAACAAAATGTCACAGTGATTATTTTTATCTCTGTAAAGTGTGTGAAATTAATTTATGAAAGCAACATTTTTGCCCTTTTGAAAGTATACGTACACAAGTTAGAAGTCTGGGTGGTTCTCTCCAGGCTACCAGGGAAGCAAAACATGTACTGTATATCTGCCCTTTAATCTAGCAGATCTTTATTTGCAGATCTGGCTGTGCATAATGTTTCTGTATCTGCGCTTCTGCCAAGTGCAGAACCAGATTTGGTTCTTAGGTATACTGGTTCAAAGCTGGAGGAATCTCACTGGCTTCAGCATACGCTGCTGAAGGAGAAGAGGAGAGGAGAAGTGGGCATCCTCTCTGTTTCACCCCCAACCTTTTCTGTCTGTAGGGATGTCCCTGCCTACATGGCATTTTGCTGCTTAAGTACTATTTATTTTAGGTATTATCTTCATGGGTGGACAGATGGAAAGAAATGAGGTAACACTCACCGGAGCCGAACCCCATCGTCTTGAACAGGGTCTTGTCCCTGGTGTAAGACAATTCACATTACCTAGTCAGTCCACTTTGATAAGGCTGTGAAAGCAGAATTGTTGGCCAACACCATGTCAGCACAGTATGTTACCAGTTGTTGTATTAAACCGTACTAGCCAAGGTCATTAGCAAAACTTTAAATTCAGGGATCAAACTGAGTAAACCAGCTCAAAGTAGCAGATAAGTCAGTCTATATGAGCTTGATCTGTGTAAAGTTAAGTTGACACTGGTTATCTGAGGACGGAAATGTTCTGAAAGCCAGTTACCACAGCATGAAACCCAGAAAGAGCCACTACAGACGATGATGAGGAGGCAAGGAAGCTGCATGCTGGGAACACTGGGCTTCCTTCTGTCCTCCTTAGAGACTGCCCCAAGCTGCTGCCGGCTTTAAATACTCCTCCAGGGATCACCCTCAGAATAACGTAGTCTTTTAAGGTCAAACACAAGTAGAACTGTTAGTGGAGAGATTTTAGTTTGGGTTTTTAAATGGCAGATTCTCTGTCACAGGGGAGGAGTGGGAGAAGGGATTGCATTTTTAGGTGAAGCTCAAGCAGTTCAGCTCACAGAGAGAATACCAGATGTGCTCCTCTGGGGATGAAAAACTAAATTACAGTGAGAAGGTGATCCAGCTTTATACCCCTCTTCTTCCTCTTTCCCCTACCCCATCTGCTCCTCAGCTTTGCTTAATTTTTTTCCTTTGTCCTTAAAATTTCCTGTAGCTACTTGTCTTTCTCCAAACCTATATGGGTCTTTAACCTTCCCCTGACCCTTGAAAAGACTTTTTTTTTTTTAAATTATTCCTACTCTGCCCCTAATGCTATCAGCTACTCATTCACATCACTTGTGAGAGAGTGCTCCAAACTCTGTAGAAACTCCATTGTACATTGTAATGTATTGGTAGAGTCAGTGGTGGCTTTAGTACTTTTTAGCTGGTGGAGAATCTCAGCAGAAAATTTTGTAATAAACTTGGGTACGTGTGTGTGCGTGTACATACATTACCAAAAGTTTAAGAGAGCAGTGCCTTATAAAACAAGAACAGCACAGAGTATTCATTATCAATATAAGGCTATCAAGGCGAGAACGTTTAGTTGTCGTACGATGGAAAATAGAAAAAGTGGACATTATGTTGTAAAGGACCTTGTAGCTTTCTCCTGCCTGCCCCTTTTCAGGCTCACCTTGTTGCTGTGAGCTCAGGGATAGTCAGGGAAACCCCCACTGAAGGCTACTATGCAGGCACCCTATGCCTCCTCTGCCAGGGTGTATGGCCTCTCCTGGTGGGTCACCATGCTGGGCTTGGCTCTAGCAGGGGCAACATCTGCACTTCATGAGTAAGGGAAGTAAGTCTCAGAAAGACTGTGAAGTTCGGGTAGGCATGGATCAACTGTCCCCATGGTAAGAGCACAGATATTTGTCTGTTTAAAAAGTGGGGTGAGGAGCACAAGATGGACACAAAGGCAGCATCAGCAGCAGGCAAGGGAAGGAGATGGTGGTCACCAAGGTGCTAGAGAGCAGCCTTAATTCCTTGCAAGATCCATGAGCCGCAACTGTCAGCAGAGTTAGAAACTCAGAGAGATGGGGATGGGGTGGGGACAGATTAAGAAGAAATGCCAAGCCTGCATACTCTAGGTGGCAAAGACACATTGCTCTACATGGTGGCCTTAATATCCTCTCCCTAACTCTCGTTAGCACTCCCATCATGAGCAAGTCCGCTGAGACGAATTCACTGACCAAGCTGTTATTCCAGGAGATTCAGGGTACCAGAAACCAGACCATCAGGAGGTCAGTATTACCATTTATTCATGGCTGTCACAAAAAACTTTCTTGCCCTCAATATTTTAAGAAAGCATGAGGGCAGCTTTATGAGTGTACTCTTCATCTTTCAGGAGTGCTGGTTGGAGAATTGTTCCTGTACCAGAGTTGTCACTGATTTGCACCCCGAGTCTGGTTACATTTCCTCAGCCTTTTGCATGCTCATTCCACCACCGGTAAAGTGAAACCACCAATACTTGCCCATCTGCTGGATCAACAGGCACAAGAAACAGTAAAACCATGAAGACTGTAACATAAATCCAAGTCCTCATGTGAAAGCTCTGTAAACATTAGCTACTACTGTCTAAAAAGATTAACCAAAGAAATGTAATCCAAGTGCTAACAGGGATAAATCTATCTAGGCATGGAGATTATGCAAAGTTTCCTAAGATTTTCTAAAAATGGTTAAAATGCGGAGTTTCGTTACCAGTTTGCTGTTTTAATTAACTAGTCTATTGAGCAATAAAATGCAGAAAGGTCTTGCCAGGAACAACCACCAGTTACCGAAGGGCATGTTCCTTTGTGGAATCAGATGAGGAAGTTGGGTGCCCTGGAAGCAGACCTACATGTCATGGCATTTGATCAAAGCAGGTTGTAAATGTCCTGCTTCATCAAATGATAGCTTCAACAGAAAGCAATCAACACAGCAGGAGAGACAACCAGTATAGATTTCTGTATTTTTTATTTCTTTTTTTTTTAATATTTGTTATTTCTTTCATGTTTATTTTTTAGAGCAAGGGGTTGAGAAAGCCTTTAAAATAAAATGGACTTGGTAATGTGGTTTCTGGACTGTAATTTAGATTTTGGCTACTAGTTTTCCAAGTATATAAGTGAATTCTCCCTTCTTTCAGCGAGAGGCATCTCCAAAACTTACTGGGGAGAGATGATCCTTTAATAAGGTAACCTATTATTAGCACTGTGTTTCCAAATATAATATTCCTATTGTCTTAATTATGTCACTATGGTGGCCAATATAGAATGAGATGGAAAAGCTTTTGGAGGTTTTCCATGCCAGATTCCCTGACCTAAGCATGAAGCAAACTTAGTTTGCTAATTATGAATGAGGGCTTTTCCAGACGCCATGCCTCTTCCAGCCAGAATGAGTACGATGTTGGAGTTTTGATGGACATGACCTCATCTTGCCTGATGCCACACGTTTCTTCCAAAGTTAACCGATCTTCACATTCCTGGAGATGAGCAGTTTGTCAACTAGTTTACACCAATGCCATGGATGCTCTAACAACAGGGGAAATGTATCAGATTTAATAATTATGAGTCATCTTATTCTTAATAATAATGACTGAAGTTGAAATATTTAAAGTACTTACATAGACAAGGTGAACCTATGTATGATTTGAGGTTGTTGGTTTTGTGGGTTTTTTTCACATCAAAAATGTAATTTAACTTACCCCTCATGAATGTACCTACTATATTCTTCCACAGCCCCAACCCTGCCATCCTTACTTGCAAGACCTCTGTCTGGTTCCAGGTCTCTGCTGAACTCAAGCTGCCAGTTGTTCTGCACAGCTATTTTCTGCTCCACACAAGCCAGGGTTATAACACAGAGTAATACATGGACTGATACTCTCTTCTGGATCCAGGTAGCATTTTGAAGAGTCAGACTACAGGCAAACATAAGGCCACAGACCATAATTTTGCAAACATAGTGCACCTAAAGCCATTACTAGCTCTCGGACACTTGCCACCACTCATGGCCTTGGGATTACTCCAAATTGTTTCGATACACTCAGTCACATCAGCTGAAACCACCTTCACCACTGATTTGTGCTCACTTACTGCCAGGAGAGAAGGAGGAGAACCAGCTTTTCCACCCCTTGCAGAAGAAAGGTGGAAGCCACCAGCAAGGACGGGTGATAGCTCTGACCTTTTGCAAGGTGAATGTGCGGCTGTGGCCTCCCCACTGCTGGTCACCTCAGCTTTAGCAGTCTCCCAGCTTTCCACAAGTGGAAGGTTAGTTCCCTACTGAAAACAATAGGGAAGATTAGGGCTTAGTTGCATCATTATTAAGACCTCTCTCTAAAGAGTCTGAAGAGTTCTGCCCTGAGGTAATAATCCTAATAGAGGGTCTTAAAAATGTCCATCAGCACTGAGAGTACATGTAACTGAAATACAGGATTTTTACTGCAGAAAATAAGGATGATGTTATCAAAGCTACTACAGAATATATGCAATGTACGAAGGGCTTTTTTTGTTGCTTTGATCTTCTTTGTTGTTGGTGGTGGTTTTTAAAGTGATGTTTGTCTACCTACAGTTGCAACTACGTCCTTTGGAATACATAATGTAATGTGTTGCTGCAGGAGCCCTGATACTTCAGTTATTTTAGGGCAGTTATGTCAGAATGAAAGGGAAAAAAACCTTCTCAGTGCTTTAAATTTAAAAACTACTGGCATGACGTGCTAATTCATTAAAAAAAATCTCATTCATCAAAACAATTCATTTTTTGTTTGAACAGGCTGAATAAACAATTTCTTACTGATTTAATCCTGGCAGCCTTTCCAGCGACAAGTGGCTCCAGTTCATGTACAAGCACCACAGTGTCCTTAAGTATCAAGAACAAATTGGGTACATAAAGGACATTTAGTGATCACCTCTGCATGACTGCCCAGCATTCCCACTAGCCTTTTTCTCCCCCTTTTTTCATCATTTTTCTATTGTAGCAAATGCCATTAAAATCTTGAGTTTATTGGAACATTCTGAGAAACATCTGGGTTGGATCCTTTCTTTTCTTTCTCCTGCCAATGATGGGCTGACATGGCACGAAATGTTGTCCTGAATCAGCACTAGATTGTGTACTTTCAAAAAAGGTCACAGAATAGTGCTGGAACAGTGAACAGCCACTTGGAAATGCGCTTACTGTAGAGCTCACTCTCGTGAAAACAGAGGGAAACTTACAAAATTTCAATACTTTGAAATCTATATGTTTGTTTTAATTATGATTTCCTTTTTCAATCAACCATTAAGCATAAATACAAAATCTTCCCACACCTCAACAAATAATACATGCTAAAATCTGACAGCTACCTCCGTGCATGGCAAAAAAAAAAAAAAAAAGAAGTTAAATATATATGAACATATAGTCCACCTTTCCTGAAGTGGTGAGGCAATTTGACTAGATGATCATTGTATGACCCTTCCAACTGGACTAGTCCAGTCCTATTCTCTTCTATTCTCCTCTGGACTTTCCCAACTAGAAACATACCAGCTTAAACATAGATTTGCCAACAACAGCAAAAATCAGGTTACAATTTCAAGAATTAAATTAATTTTTCTACAAAATTACCTGTAGAAGTAAGATTCCTAAAACCTCCCCACATGTCCTTGCTGCACGACTACAACCTTGAGCTGAGCAGTTGGTACCGGTGTTAGTCAGTACTTCCAACTATAGTTACCATCATTAAGAAGAAATTCCATCCTATTTTAATGGGAACAACTTGAAAAACCAACTAACAAACAAACCCTTTAAAAAGCTCAGCTCTGCCCCTCCTGGATATGCTCTGAGCTTAGATATCCTCCTCTCCTCCTCTTCCAAGTGCACACAAGGAAAGAAGGGAGCCTGGCAGTTACTGAGTGATTTACAGAAAATCAAATCAACACGTGAGAGTTTCCAGAGACTTTTAAAAACATTTAGTTGCATATGTTCAAATGAAAACCTATGCAGGGTGGTTTTTTTTTTGTTTGGCTGATTGGGTTTTCCATGCAAGTCATTTAAAGCTGATGGTTGAAGTCACTTGTATTTTTAAATTAAAGCTTAATGATGGTGGAAGGCAGGGAGGACTCTGCCAGCCTGATAAAAGTAGTACGGATGAGTCTGTCTGGAAGATACTCATCACATCACGCGAGCTGCATGCACTAGGCAGTCTGCGACACACATTGGGTAGTCATCACCGTTATGTTGCCATTAATCTCACATGGGGAAAAGACCGATTTTGACCTCATGGTCTCCAACAGCCTCCAAGCAGGAATTTAACCAGAGGAGAAGAGAACAGCAAAGCGGCCAAGGCAGAGGGGGGATGAAGCCAAGCAGTCCAAGTTCTTCTCACACCTGGGAAGGAAAGACATAAGCTTTAGATCTCATGCCTTACAGACTCATAGCACAAACCCATATTGATGGGGGACTGGCTGCAGCACTTTGAACTCTTGAGAAAAGCAAGTGTTAGGAGAGAGATTTAACCAGTCTACCTCCAAATATTGCTGGTTTTAGGGTCCCCAGTAAGAGGATGAACACGTTACACCTTCTAGAGGATCTGCAAGCAGAAGATAAGCAAGGCTTCAGAGTATTGTTTTCACTGGATATTAGGAGGACACTTATAACGCAGTCAGAGAGCTTCCACCATTTCAGAATTAAAAGTAGGTCCCACAATTGGACAGAATAAGATTCACGTTTCCCCATCTCTTTCCTCTGCCATTCCTCCTCAGAGCGGGCTTAATTCCTTCTTATCTCACCCACAGTCAGCTTTGCACACAACATTTCTTCTTCCAGTTTGCATCTTTTCGTCCCCCTCTTCTTTTACTCTCAAGCTTCCCCTTCAACCCCAGCTTGCTTTCTGTCCCACATCGCCTTCCCCCATCTCCCACGCCCTCCGCACATCCCCCTGCTCCTTCTGATGCTGTGGGGCCAAGCGGTGCTGGAAAACGACCGCCTCTGCCATGGGAGGAGGTGGCAGGTTGAGGAGGGCTGGTGGGCCCTGGAGGGGTTTGCAGAGGTGACTCCTGAACGCCTGCCTGCGGGTGCAGAGAGACCCAGCACCGTGAATCTGCACTCCCTTCGCATTTGGAAGATTTTTTTGGGTAATAGTGGGAGGAATTAATTCCTTAGGAAACATCTGTTGCTATATAATATTGGAATAGAGCAGCAAAAAGGGAAGCTCCTCACCTCAAATTGTGTCACTTTAAAAGCCGCCACTCCCAGTTTTTGCAGCAAAACAAAGAAGGTCTTGTTGGGGTAGTGGGCACCACTTCCCCTGCAGCTGGTGCTGGAGGTGGAATAGCTTTCCTTGCCAGTTGTGGGCCACTTCACAGATGTCCTTTTGTTCCCCTTTCACACTAGCCACAATTTCCTCTTAAACTTTAATCCTCTCTCCGTTTCTAATGTATGCAAATATATGCCAAAAATCAAGTCGGAGATACAAGACAGAGCAAGTTATTGGGGTGGGGGTGGGAGGGATGGAGGCAAGGAGGCAGTGGAATTTCTTTGTTAGTATAAATGTTTCAAGGATCAAAACAGTTTAGAAAAATATCTGAAAGCAGAGAGTGAAGCGCCTTTATTATCCGTGCTAACCTGCAGGAACGGGGAACAGCTGAATTTTCTGTACTGCACAGTTTACATGAAAAGGGCTCTCAGAGCAAGGAAAAAAACGTCTGCTTGTCCTCCCCATATGCCAGGTTTCAGCCAACGTGCTGATGGAGGAGAAGCTTTCCCCCTCCTGGCATTCCTCAGGATTCCCATTTTGGATTCCCCCCTGTCCAGGCCAGCAGTGTGCTTCAGCTCCCATGGCTGCTCAAGTCGCGTGAGCAACTGCTTGGAGAAACTAGTTCTCAAATGAGGCAGATACACATGGTCATCTCCAGCAACAGATGAAGAGCACAGAGAAATGCTTGAAACGCAAGCAAAAAAAATCCAAACTGAACCAAAAAAAAAAAAGAAGCATTAATTGCTACTCAAGTGGGAGAATCTTTCTGGTGGCGCATCCAAGGGCCAGGCCGCTAATGTGGGAGCAGGTCAGGAGATGAGAGACTGGTTCCATCGCTGGCTGCTACTACCTCCTCACTTCCCAGTGTATAAAACAAGGCTTTGGATGCTGGGAACCATGAAGTACTTGAAGATATATTCAGAAAAATTAGGAGATTTCTATTTTATTAACCCTGAGGGAACAAAAGGGAAAACAGCTATATTTGGTGCCCACAACCTCTACCTTTCCACCTTCTGAATGGAAACAGTTTCCCAATGCCCCCAGCAGACCAGCCAAAACTCACTGCCACCATAAGTGGGTGCAAACCAGTTGCATTCGATGAATTTCTATCCCCTCAACTTTGTGCAGTGGTTAGTTCTCCTCACAAAACAGAAAACTAAGATAACTGCTGAGATTTGAGGTTCTTGGAAAGGAAGCTTCCTGTGCAGTTCATGCACGTGTACTCTGTCCTTTGTCTCCTCATTTCCTTTTAATGACGCCTGCTTCTCTCTCTCCTCCTCGCCTTCCTCTCACCTCCTTCCGTTTCCTCAGTCGACCTCTCATCTCCACTTCTCCTGCCACTCCTTCTACTGTTCTACTGTCTACCAGAGTCTTTCTCTTTCCTCAGCCCCTTAAGTCCTCCACATTTGCAAATACCATGTTGAACAAAAAAACTGTGCAACCTAACCTGTAATTTTGAAAAGCTCAGTAGTAACCTTTTGAGAGAAAGGGATCTTTTGGTCCCAGAAATGTTGGGTCCTGCTCAAGAATATGATGAAGAATATGGGAGAAGAGGGGGAGATAAAAAGCCTGGTTTAAATTGGTTGCTTGTTGGTTCAAACTGAAAAACATACACCAGGAGGTCTTCTCTCTGAGTTCTTCATGCAGAACTCAGCATGGCAGGGGAGTTTTCTGTATGAAATGGTGTATAGCTATATGAAGAAATGCATGTGTACACCAAGACACAATGCTGCTGTGGTATCACTGGGTGTTTGGTGTCCCCCTCTAATTCCATCACATATAGGTACGCTGCAGCTCCCTCTTACTCCTCTCTTTTTACTCCCTCGAGCTGTCAAGGTTGCAGCATGGAGCCCCACTTCTAGCAGCTTGGGAGTGCTGGTTCGGTCTCTGCGGGACTGCCACAGCAGTTGCCACTGGCATGGGATCATCTGAAATTTAAAGTGCTGCATACCTCGGGCAGTTAGCATGTGCTTTTGTTGGCCAAAGGAGACATGAAGCCTGCTGCCAGGATATATCTTACTAATCTCTTTTTAACAAATCTATGCATAGCAATCTCATGAAGGTTTTCACTAGACTCATCTATTAATTTGTGAAGCTATCCATTTCAATCTGAGAATCTAGATTTTATTAAGATTTTTATGTAGGTCTACCAGATGATACCTGAATATCTCAGCATCTTTAATGTAGTCATTCGCCATGAATGTTTCAGTGAGGTAAACCAGTGCTATCATTTCTCATTTTCAGAAATGGAGAATGAAGGTAGGGAAGGTTAAATTGCTTGCCTGATTTAATCACCCACAGGAAGTCTGTGACAGAGCCTGAAGTAAGAGATAGCTCCCTGAACTACACCACCATCCCCACCTCTTCCATGAAGCCATTCTGATTTCTTAGACAAAAGGCACAGGCAGACCTTGTGGATGCAAAACTAAAATACTTTTTAAAAACCTGCAGATACAAAAAATGCTTCAGATAACGATAACCAAGGAAAAGGGTCTGACCCTGACTGTGAATGCCATATTTTGGGGAAAAAATGCCAGAAATTAAAAACATAAGACCAAGACGGATAGTCTTTTTCAAGTATGTGTCTCTTGTGTCTACAGGTGTCAATGTGCTGGTGTGTAAGACCTCTCAGGTATAACACACTAACTTCTGATTTGGGGCTACTCACTTGTTTTGAGTGACCTGAATTTGTCATATGTTTTTGAGGTAGACCAGGGTAGCAAGACAGGTACAACTGCTGTTTTGGATGTTCCTTACTCCTGCTCTGACGTTCCTGTTATGGGCTAATGCCAGTCAGGACAATCATAATATTACCTGGTCTTGTAAAAATAATCTTCACTCTATTCAGGAAAAACTATGGATCCGAGACTTCCATAAAGAAGCCTACAAAGGAGTTTAATGAAGGCTTGGTAGCTGCGAGGTCCATCAGAGTTACATTCGCATATAAAGGCCATAAATAAAGCCAAGACCCAGCAAACAGGTGTTCTCATCTTGAAATGCACTCATGACAAACTTCAGACTCTGGACTGAGATTTCTGGTGCTGGTACAAAAACCTCTGAGCCCAGTTCTTTGTTTGAAGACCAACTCCTGAGCCCCGTCTAAAACCCAGAAGACAGCTCTGAAGAAACAAGGGTGTGTGGAGTAGATCTTGATGCTATTCTTGAAGGGCAGATAAGCAGTTTCTAAGGTAGCTATTGCAGGAAGCTTAAGATCGGATAACTGCATTCATTAGTGGCACTCCTTCTCAGCCACGGGTATGTTCTGCAGCCCGAGAGAGATGACTGCAGGTGGATTTAGGCACGCACATGGAGCAAGGTATAGTTCAAGCCATAGGTGCAGCACGCACGCATGCCTGCTGTTGCAAAAGTTCTGCCACTTGACCCATGCAGAATATTTTTAAACTTAACTTTTTGGCTGATAAGTATTTCAATTTTGTTTTTTTGCTGAGAGAACCTCTTTTTTTATTTTATTTTTCAGC
>NW_009661370.1:3168800-3181398 GCF_000708025.1 Charadrius vociferus
CAGATGGGTTGGTCTGCAGCTGGAGGCTTTAACTTTGTAGTATTTATTTGAAATATCAAAGCCAGCAGAGCAAGGCTAAAACATAGTGGGCACAATTCACAGTGTTTTGGCTCTTGAGCAAATAGCAGTTGAACTTAGAGGTTGGGGTTTTTTTCCTGCTGAAATGGAATTTATGCAGATGTGCTTTGCACTAAATTCATTAACAATTACATCCTGGTGCGGTTTTCACATTTTTGTAAGGGATCTGCATAAGCACTAATTAGATCTAAAACAATGTTACTGTGCAAATTACAGTGCTGATTGTTCAAGTCGCCTTACATTCTGCATCTGCTTTGCGACGATGATAACATAGGTGCATGCAGTACAAATGCCAGCTTTTTACATTCAGTAGGACGATTTATTTAAAAGATAGCATTGAACAGATAATGCTGCAGTTTAAATTTCTCAGAGCTGCTTTTAGGTAATATTGTCAAGTAAAATAAATACTAATGCTAATAAGTTGCGTAAACTAATTGCCATTTCATTAGTCAAGAGTGATCTTCTCTAAGGCACGTTCCATTTGGCAACAAGTACCAACTGGGTATAGCTAAATGAAAGCAGTGCTTTGCAAAGATTGCATTCTCGCTTGAATGGGGGAAGGAGGAGAATGAACATCTCAAATCTATTGCTTCAAACCATGGAAACGAAATCATTGACTCGCTTATTCAACTGCAGCTCCAGATAACACGTGGCAGTGGAAGGTCACTAGGAATGTAATCTACTTTTAAGGAAACACTAGTACTTGGGTATCTTGGTCCCCACTCCATCTGTAATGCCCCTAAGTGTGATAAGACAGCATTAAGCTTTAAAGCCCCTTTAAAGACTAAGTTTTAAATTCAGTCATTCTGCTGCTCTCCTTATTAATTTTAGTGTGAGTTGAAAAAGTGGTACGATAAGATGGGGACCGACACGTCATGACAACATTCAATGAACAATACTGTCAGCCCAAATTAACTTTCCGGAGGAGTCATCCATAAAGATCTTCTTGCCTCCCAACCAGCTACACCTTCACTCAGGATACTAACCAAGCACATAGACATGCCAGCAGTGTCCTGGTATGCACGTCTCCCCCAGCTTTCCTCACGGGTGGAAGGAGTGCCATGAGCCCAGCGCATGTACATTAACATAAGGGCACCATACTCACACTCACCATCTTAATCATCATTTTCCAGGGGGCAATCATTTTTCCCTGATCAGTTGAAGCCTTTGGTAGGAGCAGGGTAATGCGCAAGAAATTTTCCAGTTTAGCTCCCTTACAGAAGAAGCCAGGAGAAAAACATGTTTTAGGGGAAGAAAGGGTTTCCCAGCATGGCTGCTAGAGCATGAAGGATGTCTTTTCTCACCAGGCGTTCTACAGCTGTGATGGGAAAATAGGGTAAATGAAACACATGAGGTTCTGCTTCTTCTGGTAAATACTGGAGGCATGTCAGCAGCCCAAGAGAACCACCAGCAGGGATGGAGACAGGCATTCCAGCTGACTTTCCCTGGGAGAGCCATGGGCTTGAAGTACCACATCTACTAAAGCCTAATAATTTTCCTCATTCCCTGTTTACATGTACTTAAGCATTTCTGTTCATCTATCCACTTTAGCTCTTCTTGAACAAAACAATTTAATTTTCCTCTAACTTGTAAATTCAAACACATGGTATCAGGAATGACAAAGTAGACCAGGACTCTTCCACCTGGAAAAGAAGGGGAGATGACAAGAATCTATTAAAAAAAAAAAAAAAAGTGATGTAAAGAGGGTGAATAGGGATGGATTGTTTATTGTCTCTTCTGGTACAAGAACTACACTATCAGACGGCAGGTCCCAAATACATGAAAGAAGATTCACCACCTTGACACACAGCATGTGGTTTAGCTAGAGACGGTCTGCCACAAGAGGCGGAAAGTTTATATAGGCTTAAGAAGCAATCGGACAGATTTGTAGAAGAAAAGAAAATCCACCGAGGACAGTTAAACACCAAGATACCACCTGTGTCTCAGAAGGTCACTGAGTTGCAAATCACTGGAGCCTGCGGGACTGTTATGGGGGGATGTTTCAATACATGGTTCTTTTGCTCTTAGACTCTTCCCACAACATATTTTGGTCACTGCTCAGTGCAGAATGTTTGACTAGGTGGACACTTGATCTGACACAGCATGGCTTTTCTCATGACCTTCATACCCCCTGTCAACCACTGAACTTGCACTACTGAACTTCAGCTACTGAACTTCAAACATTTACTGCACATAGTGCCTTCTGTCTCACCTCTACGGACAAATTCTTCAGGCATAAAAAGCAGGCATTGTTTTGAACACACTATGGAGAGGATTCACGCTAGCCTATTCCAAATACTTCTGTTAGATACATTGCTCAACAGCTGTGCTCTGCTATGTTTCCCTTATAGCAATGGAGAGAGGAGAGGTCCTGTCCTGGACCCCGAGTTGGGCAGAGCTCTGGAGCACAGGTCTAATGAAGAGACCTCAGGGGAGTACCTCCCTCTTCATTGATTAGAAAGAGTCTTGGGAGCCTGTGCTTATCAAATTAAAGTTAATATTCATGAATATCCCTTGTCTTATATTCAGAACTGTCTTAAATGCCTAAATCCTGCAGACTTTCATGAGCAGGGCTATCAATGTGCCTAATCTCTCTGCATGTAGGCTCTGCAGTCACTCACATGCAAATCTTATATGTATGTTTGAAATAAAAAAGGAAGTCAGAAAAATATTAAAAATAAAATTAAATATAGTAGTATGCTTAAATGGTAGGCACTTTTCTGCTTATTTTATAAAAGCGCAGTAGTCTCCCAAATTTAATTAAGCCAGTCTGAGGACATGATGAAAGGGTTCTTTAGCATAAAAGTCTTTGAAGTTTCTAGAAAAGAGTGAGGTATATAACTCTGAACAAGGGAATCCCACAAGATTTCTCTGCGCTGAAATTAAAGTGCAAGCTCTTACCTCAAGGATGCTATTTCCATCATCTCCAGGGTATTATTAGCTTTTGCAGCACGTGACGCTATGGGTTACATTGCATTGCCCACACAAGCCGAAAGGACAGAGAAGGAGAGAGGATCCAAATAATCCGTAGGACTATGTTGAAGTAAAGGCTGGGGTATGTGCATCATGGTCTCTACCCATGGACTGGAGGACATTGTCACTGTGCGGTCTCTCCTCCTACCTCAAACACAAGCCAGCTATTCTTTCTTTCGTTTCACAATTTACACCAGGTCAGCTCTGGCAGAGGTGGGAGCCGAATGCTGGTTTCTCACATGGCACATTTAGTCTCTTTTTCTAGCTCTGAGACTCCAGCAGCTGCTTTCCTTTAATCAAGAAGAGACTTGGGAGTCTGGTTCTCCAGTACGTTATTGATGCGTTGCCAAATACTTGCGGAATCTATCACTTAAATCTCTATCAGATCCTCTTCAGTAGCTGGCCTACATAAAATATATCAGTTGCTTCCCTAAGTGGTATTTATCTGATAAGGCAACTGAAAATTTGTGGTTTAAAGCTGCATGTGCTCTTGTCTTCTTTTCGGTTTTCCTTTTTTAAACCCTCTTGCTTACATAATGAAATAGCACCCTTCGCACAATTTTTGCCACTAACCCCATGCGAATCTATGAGTTTGGCTAGCTGGGGAGCAGAACTGAAGCCGGTTGTGGTTTGGTCCCTTGTCGCACGTTTCGATTGCCAGTGTCACACCTTGACAAACCCGAAAGGTGAGAAGCAGATTCCTTCCTGCTATGCGGGGCACATTTGTACTCAGAGACTCCTGCCGTTGGTCCTGACTTGCTTTATGTAAAACATACCAATTTCCAGTGGATTATGCTAGCTCAATAAATCTTCTTGAGACCTAATTATTTCAACAGCATTGGGGTGCTTTCACCGGCTCCCTGGAAAAATCCAGTTAATACCACCAAGAAGCAACAGCGCGCACATATTGCGAGGTGGCAGAACTCTTGTGTCATGAATGTAATACAGAAACATTTGCCTCCAGCTCAGACACATTCTGTCAGAGCATCCTCGACGCATCTCTCCCGAGGAGTCAGATCTGACACTTGGGATGGCTGGCTGTCTACTCATCCACCCACTTCTTCTCAGGGTTTCTCTTTGCCTAGCAGGAGTGGGTACAGGGTTCACCGAGAACCCTGGAAGTAGGCTATTAAGTGACCTAGATTATTGCAGGGGGGGTTCTATTTCTGTGCTTCTCGACCTATGTGCTTATATTAGTCGCTTTGTCTCCCGGACAGCCTCTACCCAGCAGGAAATCTGGTAGGGGGAGTGGAAGAGGTATTAGGGAGAGCCCTCTGTCTAGAGAGAGAAGATGATGGCGAATAAAAATAATGGACCCGAGCAATAACTGGAATACAAAAATGCAGTTGAAATCCAATCCTTTCTTATGTTTGTGGCTTAACATGTGTCAGTTGGCACATTAACAGTAGCATATGGGTTGCTCTGATGTGAGTTACTGCATACAGTATGTTATGTTCAGGCCTAAAATGTGTAATTCTTTTGGATTAGTGTTGGCAGATTTCAGTGTGCAGCGTACAGTAAATGTTCATAAATTTAATATATTTATAAGCTTTTCTGTGGAGCTCATTGCCGTCTGATCTGAGAACCTCCCAAGTAGCTCTGCAGAGCACAGCACTGGTAACTCAAACCTCCTTTACCTAGGCAGGGGATGCCACAGGGCTGAGGGCAGAGCCTAGACCGTCCCCCAAGTCCTGTCCCTTAACCTGAACTGCTTGATCGCTCTTCTTGAGGCTCCTACGGGGAAGCACCCATGTCGCTGAAGAAAACATAGGTTTGCTGGTGAGCTGGTGGCAGGTAATGCAGCTTGAGTGCTTTCTACCATGTCCTTCCTCTGGGTACTACAGTTGAAACCGAGTACCTTCCAGATTACTTCCTTGCAGCTCATCTGACCATGCCAACAAAACCCAGTCTGCACACAGAGGATGCAGTCTGAGAGTGTCATTTTTTTTTTATGGAGCACATCAACAAATAAGCACACTTCACATGAGCTCCATCCAGCAGGATGGGAGCCAGTGATTCTCCAGAAGGGAGGTAGCCAGGTTAGATCTTGCTTCCTGGCTCCCACCCCACTGAGGGAGGGTGGGTGGTAGGGTGAGGGTACGATCACCTGCCCCAACCCACCCTGAGGCTGAGCAAGGTCTCAAAGAAAGAAATAGCAATGTTACGGTAGCTAATGTTTTTGAAATAAAGGAACAGAGGTAAATTATGTATTTCTTTAAGGCTGATTTCAGAGGAGTCTCTCTTTTTATCACTTTCCCTGAAATTATTGCTAGCCCCATGCTCTTGGTGAAGTGGGAAGGCTCTGGCTGTAGCTGGTTCCCAGAGGTCTTTGTCCCATCAGCAGAAGGCTTAAGTATCATCAGGAGAACAAAATCCTTGGCAGAGAAGATCTTGAAAGCACGACACTATTGCTCAGCCTTGTGAAATGTTTGTTCATTTGGCTGGGGCAAGGAATATTTTCTAGAGATGTGCATAATGTTTTTTCAGCCTCTTGCTAAAATTGGTCAAATTGAGTTTTGTGCTTGGAAAAAGCATGTGACTCCATGTCAAGCTGGCTACTAGTAGGGACTGATACACACAAAACCTTTGCATCGTGATACTTGTAGCATTTTGTGATGACTAGAGACAAAATAAGACCAACCAGTGAAAAAAAAAAAAAGGCTGGAAATAATTTTTGTTAGCAAGAAAACACAACCTAACAATGAAAAGCAACCACAGAAATCTAAAAAAAACCCAAAAAAACCAACAACTAAAATTGAGTGTTTTGTCCTGGCTCCAGGTCACAATTCAGGCTCTCCGCTAAGAGCTGCCCTGATGGATGTGAACCCCTTGTGTCATACGGGAGACCTGGAAGGTACCCCCGACCTGCCCTGGTGCCAGGCACATTGAGTCCAGAACAGCAGCAGAGACTGAGGAGCGCAAGCAGCAGGAGAAAACAGGACATCTCCAGAGGCATCTCCCACCCGGGCTGCTGGGGACCCCTGCACTCAGGGGGGCTGCAACTGGCACCCACCCCCTGAGGGTGGCTCAGGTTAGGCTGTGGGTTGATCGGGCACCTGCCCACTTCCAAAATCCGCAGGACTTAGAGCAGGCTGGCACGCAGCCACCCCTCTGCATCCTCAGCTGCACCTATGGAGCAAGTACAGCCCTGCGGCAATGTGGTAAATATACAAGACAAAAAGGAAAAAGAAAAAAAAAATAGTTTCTGAAAACTGGGGAGAAAATGTGGTATGTAATCAATATATTCAGTACTGATTTGAATCCTGCACCTCAGGTATGAAGATGGCAATGGACGAGGTTATGCATCCTGACAGTCTGCTTCCTTTCCCCCAGTACTTTGATTTTTGGCAGTTTGTTTATTTTTGTACAGTGATGAAATGCATACTTTTTTTTTTCTGAAGCCCACTTGTACCTGTTCATCCTCAAAGCCTCACTGTGACTGTCTCAACAGCTCTGAAGACAGATTTCTCAGCTTTGGGTTTGTTTGTTTGTTTTTTTTTAAAAAAAAAAGGTACCAGTTTTTAACAATGAAAACTCAGGTTTTCTTGGGATATTTTAAGAAGGAAAAAGAAGGTCTTTTTTTGTTGGTATTACTAGCGGGAAACTAAAACCTATCTATCCATATCAAGACAGACAAATATGCAGCCAATGACTGACATGAATAGTGTTGACAAAGGACAGTTTTTAAACCCATGGCCCACCAGCTAGCTCTCACTCCCCTTTAAACAGGAACCAAACTATAGTATTGCCACAGAAGCAGGTGCTGGGGGGTGTGATGGAAGGGGAGAATAAATATTACCCCAAAACAGCCAAGTGCTACTGAAAGAATAAGGCGTCCTTGCACAGCATGCACTGCGTAACATGGCATAAGACGGCTTTACTAAGCAGGGAGCAGACTCCAGCTCTCCTCCTTCCTTGAAGGAAGGGGGAGGCAGGGCGTAGTGAAGGCAACTGGGGAGATGGGGGAAGCACATCTGTGGGGCAGCTCGGCTCCCTGCCTGGACACAGGAACGACGTCGAACCCCCCTGGGCCGAGGAAGGTTTTGTTTGTTATTCTTTTTGCTTGCTTTACCTAGTTTGATGTGCAAAGGGTCTCCCTAGGCAAACATACCTTCCTGTCTGCTGATGCGGTTTGTTCCTGCTCGGGTATCTCCTCATCCTCTACCCGCCGTATCCCCAGGAGCGGGTGGAAGCTGGTGGGCATGGAGGAAGCAGCTCCAGCACCCTCTCAGGAGCCAGGATGCTCACGGCTACTTGGAAACGGGCAGCCCTTGCTTTCTGATAGTTAGTCTTGCTACTGCTCATTGCTATGTGGATTGAAGTACTGCTAGCTAGCTCCTGACAGTCTCCCAAAGCAGCATGGTGTATTTCTAGTGGAACTGGAAGCGTCAGGAGGTGCCACCTGTTCTCGTTATCTAGTTTTCTCCCTACCTCCAGCGTGAGGCTTCAACTTGCCCCTTTTTGATGGCATTCACGAAGCTCACTTCTTCCACCGTTTCTCAGTGGATTAGAAGACGAAACCTACCTGGGCATGGACTGGGCTCTCTAGGCACAGGGCTGGCATGTGTGGCCATATAAACCACATCGAGGTGAATCTTGCGTGCCTGGGGTGGGTCTGGTGACTACAGCACTAGACGCCCTTGCACTGCACCCCCTCAGCTCTGGCAAGGAGCTGTGAAGACAGCACCCAAAAGCCCCCAGTACACCTACAAACCCACCCTTCAAGTGGCGCTGTGTAAAAAGATGATGTGCACTGCTAACAACTGGGGTCTGCTCTCCCATTCACCAAGCGTGCTGGAAGTCTTCTCCTCATTTCTCGTAGTTGCATCACTTCCTCGGTCTTTGATAGGAGTTCACAATGTGACATAGGAGCAGAACATCCCCAGCGACACCAAGCCCAGGACAGACCAGATAAACTGCTGGTGGCTCTGGAGTACACTCCAGTAACTCTAGGTACGTAACTGAGGCTAAACATCAAAGAGTTGGTAAACCAGAGAATACTCTACAACTGCTCACAGGCTCAGAAGGCCTAATTTTGAGGGAAATACTAAAGAGAAAAGTAGAAAACTGCTGTGTGTCAATTAAATTTAGGGCATAAACCTGCTAATGTTGGAAAAATATATGCATAAGAGAAAAAGGAAAAGGGATTCTTGACTCAGCAAGCCCCAGACTAATGACATGACACTAACAGAAAGCAGTGTTTTCCCAGAGAAACCGGTAAAAACCTTGATATTTTTACTTAAGAATCACCCAACAAAGACCCAGCAACCTAGATTGAGCAAAACACTCAAAATGGAATAATCCTCCATCTGCAGTAGGATGGATGGACAAGGATGGGAGGATTTAATATATATTTCTAGCTCTATTACTCGACCAGTAGAAAATCAAATTAAGTTATTGCTAAAGTAGTTATTTGAATTATAATGTCCCATTTCCATTACTTTGGGCTTTTTAGAAGTTTTCTCTCTGTATTGAAACTTGTTGTGCTGAGCAATAAACCAAAACATTTTGTTTATTTGAAAACTTGAGCAAACCCTCTTTTTTTTTTTTCCGCCAAGAGAATGGAGTAAAATAGACTCTTTTGCTGGTACACATTTCCTTGCACCCATGCTGAAAGTGGTTGCAATGGCAAGTAAAAAGGTCTCCTGATGTGCAAACAGCATTTTCAGGTGTGTGTGTCTATAGATGGAAGGAAGTTCTGTGTGGCTGTTTAAAGATCCCAGGTGTTGGAGGAGGTATACTTGGAGGGCATAAAAACGTAGCCAAGAGATGTGTGTGGATGTATTCTGGAAAAAAAGGGTAACCATTTTCATGGAATGATTTCCCATATATTGGGGAGAGGGTAGCACTGACACAGAAGACTTGAGTATCAGGTGGAGCTCACAAAGCGTGTGTGTGTTCACAGGCATGCGGGCACAATCACAGAGCACAATAAGCGTTTGTAGATGAGGATGCAAAATGCTTATATTTGGCTTATGGTATCATGGTTTCAGGATTTTAGCCTCTATGTAAGAACTTGGGGGGGTTCGCCCCCCTTCCTTTAAAAGAAGGGAAGAAACTTGGGTCAATTTATGATGAGGAAAGGGAACAGATTAAGTTTGCAGTGGGTTTTCTCTCCCCTCCTTTTCTCCTGAGTGGCATAAAAAGGAGCCTCCATATTCCTCTCCCACATGCTGTCCTGAATTTCTCTCCTTTCCTCAACACTTAACTTTTTCTTGGAATGCCTTTACGTGCCAGATGACAGCGAGTTACTGTGCTAATTGCTTTATTCTTCAATAAGGACATTTACTATACCAAACTCCTACAATACTTATGTGTAAATTAGAATTTGGCCTTGGAACAGCCCTCTTTCAACAATTAAAAAGCTTTCTTGAATGGATAGCTTTATAGATTTAAAAAGCTTTGTCTTGGATAGATTTTTTTCCTTTTTGTTTCGTTTTTTGACATTAGTGGCTGTTTTCACCCTGATGTACCCTTTTCAGTCAGGAGAAGACTAATAAGTCTCACCAGATTGCTCTTGTTTATTAATAAATCTGCATTCAGATCCATTCCACAATACATAATTATGGAGCCCCGCGTACAAATTCTCTTCTTTAAATAATTCAAATACATAAGCTGAAGCTTTAGACAAATGTTTTTCAACCTGTCAGCTATGCTGGACAGGGTTGCAGCTGCATGGCGAGCATGGAGAGCCACGGGGAGTAAAAGAGGAACTTACCACTTAGTTCTTTTTGCCCAGAGAAGAAATGATAATTTTAGTTATACTTTGCTCGCTTGCAACAATAAAAACAAAACGAAGCCACAGAAGAAAACTGTCATGTTACACCCCTTCCATCTGGCCTGTGCTACACACCCACATATCCCGTCATTCTACAAATTAATCTTTCACACATTTTTTAACAAAAAAAAAGTGTTAATGTTATAGAAGAGAAAATAAGGTAAACAGAGAGCTGTGTAAAAATACATTAACATTAAAATATGGTGGCAGTTATGGATTTTCTTAATTGAATAGGAGAGTAAATATTCACATCAAATCAATGCCAATGGCATGCAAATTAAAGCTACATTAGGGCAGCCTTGATATAGGCATTACCATTTTTGACACTTCTGTGATTTAAAATAATGTGCAGACTTTATTCGTTAATTTTTTCCTCCCTTCTTTATGTTATTTCTGAGTGGGTAATATGCCATTACAGAGCAAAATCCTTCTCCTGTGCCCTCTTATGTTACGCTATCTTATTTTCTTCTTCTGCCTGGGAAGAAGAACACTGGCTCGGTTTAATTTAGGGTTACTATTGAAGCCTTCCCGTTGCAGGACAGACCTCTTTGAGCAGCTGCCTTCAGGTGGTACCTGGCCCCAGCACACAGCCAAATAACCTGTTGAAAGAGTCTGAGGAAAGGTGCCTTTGATTCACCACGCCAGGTCCTACAGGCATCCCCCTCCCCTAGCTCTGCACCTACATCTGCCCCTAGATCTTTCTTCCATCTTCCGTTCAAAAATTGCTTTAAAAAAAAAGAGAACAAAAGCGAGGGCCCTAGCATCTCAAGGAGAAGAAACCTGGTAGGTGGTCTTAGAGGCTGTATGGCTCCAGAGGTGAATGTAGGAGGTATGAAACTCGCTGCCTGGCATAAAAATCAACTCCACTGTGCAGCAAAGTGGGACCGGCAGATCTATGTGGGACAGAGATGAAGGGGTACGCAGCCAATGTGATGCCAGCAGCCGGTGAGTAGAAGTTTTACCATGGTGTGGATTATGCAAGTATTTCCTCCTGGACGACCAGAGGGAAGTTCAAGCCCTACCCTGTGAGGCAGCAGCAGTGTCATACACGTGCAGCCTGTGCTCCTATAGCACTTCATTTTCTTTGGAAGCTTCTCCCTTCCCTGGCACTTTTTCAGTCCTCATCAATCACTAATGCTTCTGCATGCTGTCTCCAGATTTTATGAAGACGGGTCCACAATCACACTACTCAGAAGAAGCTACACGCACAGGCGAGCTCATGCAGTGAGAGCCAGCACGTGCCTCCAAGTGCTCTCCTCGCAGGGCTAAGAGTGGTCAGATGGACTGGAGAAAGCAAGTGCAGGAGGGAGACAAGGAGCAGCACTCTGTCCCCAACTTGACTGTTGACCCTCCTCTGTTCGTAAAGACTCAGGAGGTGACTCTAGCTTCTTCTACAGTGCACATGCAGCGCTAGAAGCTCTAAAGCTTAACAAAGACTTGATGAAAGGAAAAAATTGAGTTTTTCTAAACACCAAGTCCCAATAAAAAGAGCCTGTACTGGAACTTGTGCATCTGAATCCTGTACAAAGATAAGAGCCAGCATTCAGGTTTTCTTTCTGCTCTGTCCCAGGAAAGTCAGGTACAAAGCAACCACACTACCAGTGGGTCACACTACCAGTGTTAGCTGTAAGTCTCGGAGGTTGCACGTCAGAGTCCACACAAAAGGTACGAAGGGCTCTTGGCTGCAGCGAGGACATCAAAAACTGCCACCGCTTAGGAGGTTTTAGCGCAAAAGAGAGTCTGTGAACCTTTGCTTCAGAGGGCAGCACCGTGCTAATTGGGTGACCAGCAAGATTAGGACAGAGGAGTCTGTGAGGACCCTTTTCTGCTTTGTTCTGGTGAGCCCTACCTCATCCACCAAGGTTGATGTGACTGGGGAGAAGGGGGATAGGGGCTGTGAGGGTGTACATTTCCGGTTTCAGTGAGCACCTTGTACAAAACAGAGAGCTCAGGAGATGCTCTTCAAGTTTCTCAAAGGCACTGAAGACTATGTTTATATACATAAACAAATTTCCTTCCCTTTACTGCCTAATTTCTTCTAACCTTAGCTTTACCTCTGACTCCCATTCTCCTCATCTTTCTCCTCAACTCTTCTTTCCACCTCCCTCCCTTATCTTTTTCTCCATCTTCTACATTTTTTTCTGTTCCCATACATTCTGCTACATTTAGTTCCCATACATTTTCTCTCCCATACATTCATACAGCTGAATGGGGGGTGTTGTTTTGGGGGTTTTCTTTCTTTGTTACAGGGAAATAAGGGGACTTCAGAGTTAGGAATCCACGATGCTGAGTCCTTATAGCAGCCTGACACCTCTTTACTGCCTGAAAAAAAATCCACCTCATGGTCCATCTCTGCTTTTTAATCTGAAGAGCTAAGATGATAAATGCCAATTGCAAAGACAGTTGGCTGTAATAGTTAATGTTTGTGCAACACTTCACATATCTTACCATTGTATCTGATCTTCATCACCAGAAACACACGGAGCTGCTGCCACTGCCACCCAGACTGTCTCTAAGCGTGATGATTAATGAGCTCACAGCCCTATTTTGCTGTTGAAGTTAATGTTGCTTCCTGAGGGCAACACGCCTGATGAGAGAATTTGCAGCAGTCCATACGCTATATTGATTCGAAATGCCACTGTATGTTTTAATTAGCTTTTAACCATTAAAAAGTGGGGCTGGAAATGAAAATGACATATATGCTTATGCAGCACATGTCTGTATCACGAAGGTAAGCATCAGGCCCAGTTACTGACCTGTATGCTGAAC
>NW_009661370.1:3181491-3190840 GCF_000708025.1 Charadrius vociferus
AGAGAAGCATCTGGCCCATTTTCTGCCTTGTAGCGCGCCCCGCCACTGGCAGTTAAAACCCATCTTCGTGGCAGTTAAAACCCATCTTTGTGGCAGTTAATACATTTCCAAGGCTCTTCTTTTTGTTAGCTTTATGCCAAATATCCACTTATATCTATTTTCAAGCCCTGAGGAACGTATTTTTTCACCCGCCCACGCTATCTTTTGAGAGCTATAACGTGCTAGAAAAGTTTAATTTTGTGGAGTTGTGATTTAGGAGCTAACGTGAGGGAGTGGGCTCCATTGAGGCCAGTGAGAAAGTGGTGCGCTGGGATGGAAGGCTGCACCGCGACCCCTCCTTTGCACCCCCAACAGTTTCTATTAAGTCATTGATAAATTGCTCAGTATTTCCTAACCTGCATTGTACCTATCCTTCAGCATCTGGATAGCAAAGGGCTGGTTGAAGCAATCTCCCTATCAGTAGCAGACATTTTTGAGAACTCATGGAGGACAAGGTAAGTATTTTATCCTTCAAAGAGGATGAAAAGAGAATTATGGGCCAGTTATCAAACTTAATTTCTCAGACAACTACAGGAACAAATAATTAAATGTTTTAAAACCACCTAGAAGACAACGAAGAGATGAGCATCGGTCCACACTGATTTATCAGAAATGAAGCAGGTTAAACAAATTCAGTTCCTCTCTGAGACAGATTAAGAGGCCTTGAGAGAAGGGGAGGTAATCAGCACTATGTCATGCCTTCAGCCAGGCTGTTTACCATGCCCTGCCTGATGGTCTTGTGACTAAACCAGGGAACACAGTTAAGCCAAAACTAACCAGTCGTGGCAGAACTAGCTGAAAAGCCATATGCAAGCAATCATTACCAAAAATTCACTGGCAAACTGAAGGGCTATATTGAGTCCAGTTCTCTAGGTACCTGTCCTACATTTGATACAACTCAATTTTTTCATTAACGATACAGATAAACAGATTAA
Source organism: Charadrius vociferus (assembly GCF_000708025.1). Lineage (NCBI taxonomy): Eukaryota > Metazoa > Chordata > Aves > Charadriiformes > Charadriidae > Charadrius > Charadrius vociferus. Next base: position 3,182,466 of record NW_009661370.1, read on the forward strand.
AAGTACAAGTCTTAAATTTGCAGATGACACCAGCTTGGAATGAGCTGCAAGCACACCAGAGGAAAGATTGTAATTCAAAATGGTTCTGGCAGATTGGAAAATGGCCCGAAAAAGCTGAGTGCATGGCAGATAGGATGAAAGCAAAATTTTCTGCTTCGGTAGTAATAAACTGTGTAAGTGCAGGATCCACAGCCAGGGCACGGCCAAGAGGGATGTGGACCAACTAGAAGATGAAAACAATGAAACAAAACGTGAGAAACATGACCTACAAGGAACATGTAGGGCGTTTAATCTAAGGAAGACAAGGCTGGATGAGGTATGATGGCTGACCTTCAGAACATGAGCTATTAGTGTACAGAAGACACAAACTCTTCCGCATGGCCACTCTGGGTAGGACAAGAAGTAACAAGCTTCTTGCAACAATACTTGCAAGAAGACACCAGGAAAAACTTACGTTTGGAAAGGCTAATGCAGCAGTGGGAAGGATTGCCTGGGATGGTGGGGTCCTCTTCACCGAGACTTCCCAGAACAGGATAGACCAGCATTTCTCAGAAACAGCCCAGATACAGATGATCCTGACAGCGGTCCAGACAGGGAGATGAACTAAGTGATCTCTTGAAATTCATTCAATCCTTTTTTTTTTATTTTTTTTTCATTTCTATGTTACCCATGGGAGGTACAGAACTACTTTGTGCCTCAACTCCATAGCAGTGAAACAGAACTATCAGGGGCCAAATTAAACAAATCAATGAAAATGACTCGCATTGAGCTTGGCTGTCTCAAACTGGTTAATCACTTGGGGTTTGCAAATCATATAATTTATCATCTGTGCCTGCTTTATCACCAAAAGCAGATATTTGCCAATCATAGTGTGGAGAAAATCAGATATTGTTGTCATAACTGAATGCTCTTAAATGCATTTAAAGCTTTGTAGACTAGTTAGACATAATGTATATTTAAAATCCTTGAAACTAGCAAAAGATCAGATTGAGGAAGGAGAGAGAGATGGTAGAACAGTGACACTGTGCAAGTTAGTTTAAATAAAGAATCTTATCAAATCCACTGACTACTTGTTCACATCTGTCCAAATATAACTTATGCCATATGTCCTACTATATAAGTCAGCTTGGAGGCAGGACACTTCCCTAAGCAGCAATTCACTTCCTGAGTCTGCTCTATCTTCTGAGGAATTGAGAGGGGGGAAAAAAATGATACATCACAGAAAAATCTGAGAAACAAACAAAACAACCTTCTAAAAGCCTCTGGGAAATAAAAATCCGTTCTCTACCCTAACAGTATGGCTAACTGAATCTTTTGTCTTCCTGTGTATTAAGAAGAGTAATCACAGAGATGCTGTTCTTACCATCAGCTGCCTTTGAGGAAACCAGATGCCTCAGTTTTACGTCACCTCTCAGGTGAGGCGCAACCTCTCAGGTCAGACTCCCAGGTATGGCCACTCGACCCCTCTACCACTGATGGATCTCCAAGGGCTCTGGTGGCACCTTGAGCAGCAGACAGGCAGGGGGGGGCAGACCCAGCCCTGCCCAGTCACCGTGCTTCCCAGCGAAACGCTTCCCGATGGGAGCTCTCAGCCGGTAGCATCGGATAAAAATATCGGCATCGAAATCCCGTTTCGGATACCAGAAGCCTCCTTATGGCTCTACGAGTTTAATTTTCATTTAAACATCAATAAATAGTGGCATAAGGGTTTAAGATGAATTATGTAAGCCCTTTAGCCATAGCCATTACATTCTGCCACAAAAATGAGCTGCTGTTCTCACTTTGTTTTATGGGCTCAGTGTAGCCTGTTGTTATTGTAGCTGCCAAATAAAAACTAGCAAACCATGCAAATGAAAATATAATCTTTTATGCTTTCGTAGTCTTAGGATAAACTGGCATGTGCAGTTTTAGAGGAGCGGGTGGGGTTTTTTTTCAGTCTGTAGTGTTATGCCCCTGTCTCAGGAGCCTCTGCAAGTGGAGAGCAGCAGTGGCATCTCGGTGGAGACTCCTCGGTCAGCTGCTCTCCCATCTCCAACTGCGGCACTGTCATAAGCTCACTGGCAAGAAAACACACAATAGCTTCCTGAAGGTATGAAGAAAGGGTGGATTACGGGTCCTTTCATAAACCTGCAAAGTCCCCTCGCTTTAAGAATAATAGATTTTCCACCTCTAACTTCCCTCAAACCTCCTCGTTCCCTGACGGGAGCACACACCCCACGATTTGCTCCGAACCATGTGTTTCCTGAGGGTCTGTCACCCAGCAAACGTGCCAAGAAAGAAAACCACGCGAAGTAATTGTGACAGGGAACAGCAGCTGAAGCCGAGTGGTAAAAGCATATGACTCCGCACAGAAATACCTGGGACAAAATGTGCACCAGTACTTGGAGAGAGAGAAAAAGCAGAGCCAAGAGAGAACGAAGTCAGGGATGGGGTCTTATTCATGCAATGTAAAAAACGGGACTGTAAGCATGAGTTAATGCATTTTCAAGCTAATTACAGTAGAGCACAGCAACTATATTAACGGCAGAATATTGAGAGTATGAGCACGTGGACTAACTCATAACATTCAGCCCATAACTTTTCTACCCAGAATTGAGATTTGAAGACTCTCTCCTTCACCTTTGCAATGCCTTGTCTCTTTCTTTTGACTGTCTCGGTTTATTTTCGTAGTCACATTCACTGGTGATAACATTTTATATTTTGTGCTTCCTAGTGGGAGCTATGCTGGATGCTGACACCCACTCTTGTGCAGAGATTTTTGCATATTTTTTTTTTTCTCTTCCACCCGTTTTACACAAGACGGTAACATATGGCCTTGGGTGATTAAATGATTTAGTGAATGAACTGAGCAGAAAGAGCAGGCTGATTGGAAGAAGACAGCTTCTGTTTAGGCATAAATGTCTTTGTAATCTGTAATGATAGGAAAGAAACTACAGAAAAAGTATAAGAATTTAATTGGGTTTTGGTTAAATATTGTATTTTTCAGGTCTGCTTTAAATATAGTGAAATAATAGTATAGCGGCTACTACTTATTTTGTTTGTACAGTATGTTCTTGTAGAAGGGGGACCCCCCAAATGTACACAGATGTGTACACCCACACACAAGATATAATAAGAGAAAAATGAAGCAAACGGTTCTATAAAACTAAGTTGGCATTTCATTTATTAACTTCTGACCGATGCAATCCTACAGAACTTGGTGTTGGCCTCCGCAGTAGTTGAAAAGGCTTCACACCTTCAAGCTTTCTCAGAATTACTCTGACTATGATACCCAGTCGCACCTATGCGACCTCAGCAGGAACCACAGAAGGTTTTGTGGAAGGAAGACATCTAGATATCTTCTGAGCAGTCCCACCCAGTATGCCCCTGCCACTGCAGGGCCCAGGGCACAAATTAACAACCTCTCCTGCTCTTTTCCTTCCGGGGCATCATGATTTGTGTCTCTTCTCTTTTTGAACTCCAGGCTTTACATTTGTTGTATATGTTTGGGGAAATGTTCCTGTGTTCTTGCGAGCACGAGGTGGCACAGGGTGTAGGTCTGTCCCGGACTAAGCATCTGTTCATGGTTGGCCAGTGTTGTGAGAGACCAGACTTCAGCAGCCAGGTGTTCCTAGGCTAGAAATGTGAAGCCAATTCCTTTGTACCCAAAACAAGCCGTCTTTTGAGACAAGACATTTCTATTCCAGTTCCAAAGATGGTGTGCGTATCACTAATGCACAGCAAACAAATCCGACTGAATTCCAGTTCACGTCTCCACTCCCAAGGCCAATTCCATTCTGTATGATCAAATTTTTACGCAGAGCCTTGAAATTGTTTGGGCACATAACAAAGAAGTCATTGATCTCAGTAATTTTTGCCCGTGTGAAGCAGAAGCTGTAGCTGAAAGCTGGACAAATCGATGCTCCAGGAAAGGACAGCTGGACCTAGAGAAAGTGCATCAGTGGTGCCTGTCCTCAGCTTGCAGCGTGAAGGCTAGCAGCCACCTTGGTGACAAACCTCCGTGCACGGTGCTCCTTCTCCTTTACCTGGTAGTATTTGAGGGGAGAGAGACATTTTTGGCCCACGTGCTAAGAAAAGCGCTTAGCTGAGCACATCCCGGTGGCTTACCCAGCACAGCTAGGGCCGATAGGAATTACTGATCCAGTCAGACTCTGGCACAATAAGATGCACATTTAGCCAATTCATGCAAAGGCTGTATTATATTATCTTGGCACTTCCCCAACACTGGTTCCCCAGAGAGAAAACTCAGTTCCATGGTGACATCAGCTGAACCTCAAGTGTGATGGCAGCTCCAGAAACTATGTAACTTTTCATTTTTCTGAAAATCGGGCTACCATTAATTAAGTTTTGCTACAATTTAAAATATATATATATAAAAAAAAATTAAAAAAAACAATCCAAACAAACTAAAAACAAGAGTGCCATGATCACAAGTCCTAATTTTCACTTCTCTGGGATACGTAACCCTGGAGATATTTGCTGCTGTCCCTCCAGACCTATTAGTCAAAGCATTCTGGGAGAATTTTAATTTACCAAGGGGGTACTCACTTTCCATTTTACTACCAATGAAAACAGTAGTAATGCCTATGGGTGATGGTATCTTGTCCAAAATAACCTGTAGAGCATAAACCCAGGATATTTGACTACAGACTAGCAGTTTTCATTGTCAATTTCTTTTTTCCCATGGAGAACAAAATGGATGGTATGGTAATTAGAACAGCACTGTTCTACAATTTGAAGAAAACGTAGACGTTGTGTTGTAGCAGCTGTAAGACCGAAGTCTTAAGGGCCAAATTTAAAGCTGGTTCCACAGTACAGCTGTGTTGTGTTAACATCTAAATCTATGGCTCTGGACACAAATACACACAGGCACCTTTGACCTTTGTCAGCTCAGGCTCTTCTGCCGGACTGTCTTCAAGAAGAGTTTCCAAGAGCATACAGCACCATTCGAGCTCCAGAAACAAATGCGACTAACGCATTTTGGGGCTTGCAGGCAAAGCTGGCCTCTGCAAAGCAGCCCACTATGTTTTAATCAATCTTCAGCGGCAACAAACAATACCAGGAGACTCACCACACAAACTGTTTTAGAAAAGACGCCAGGAAACCTCAACGTTCCCAGATCAGAGGCGAGCAGGGAGACTCTACCGAAGCTGCAGGCGCTCCTGTAGCACCACGTTGCAACGTCAGCATTGGTTATGAGCCAAAGGCCTTCAGGCTTGCATGTTGCCTGGAGGATATAAATGAAAGTCAGCAGGTGCAAAGGTGCAAGAAGTGCAAAATTGCATCATGTCTTTCCAAACTGTGTTTGTGCAGTAAATGAGGCTCATTTTTTTCCACGCTAAATCGAGACCATTTTTATTTTCTTTGGCTTATGAATGCTCTTAGTTCAATTTTCGTGTGTGTTCTCTATAGTACCTTGGGATGCCTGAGGTGATCTATAAATACGTGTAGAGACCAGATGTATTGCCAGATGTTTATGTCCCTTTACAACAAGGCTTCACCATCCCTTCCAATGGAACACCCGTCTTTTATTATTTTTTCTAATAGAGGATCAACTGGACTACAGGGTATTGGTGAGTTTTCCCTGTGTAGGATTTTTTCCTTAATTCACTTTTCTATCATCTTGTTGCTATATTTAAAATAATGCTAAGTCTTTAAACCCCTCTAAGTACTGTTTAAGAAAATTAGAGTTCCTTTCACATAAAAAAAAATCGCAGGCAAATGTCAACGGTTCCAGGTTTAAATCAATGAAGTTTGACTCACTGCCAAAAAGATTTTTAATCTTAAAGTGTTGCCTACACTCACTTTTTTCTGTTTCACTCCATCTCCTATTTAGAAATAGTAAAAAATTGTTTTTTATAATAGCTGTTCAAACAGTAATTGCAGATCATTCTCTTAAATACAACTGTAGTAAGAAATAATCTGTAGCCCCGAGGGCAAACCAGTCTGAAGAGGCAAAGAGGACAAAGTGATTTCACCAAGGTCATATAGCCAAATGATAGAATGGAAAAGAAAATACAACCTGATTTAATCAGGAGTCAGCACTGTAAATACTAGGTGAGGGGCACTAAGATTTTTCTCATACGTCTTAAAACATAAGGAGGCAAGTTCATGTGTATGAGGAGGAAAGAATAAATGAACAGAATGTATAAACAGTAACACCTCATGAAATTTTATTTTAAGATTATTTTCAAATTCCAGGTACCAGACTGTACCAGTCTATAAAGACCTGAGAAAGTCTGTTTGCTAAATGTCCTCTTTAGCAAATAAATTGATTTTTTTTCACATTAAGCAGCCTCGGTTTTCCCAGAGTTTTGTATCATGAGAATGACTAAACTGCCTCCCTCAGTAAAGCTGCACTTGTAAAAGTAAGTATTCATAAACTGAGGTCTTACTAACCAACCCCGAGCAGTTGGTGAGATGGCTTAGCTTATACTAGGAAGCATGAGGCAGGATGCAGTTTACAGATCTAGGACAACATAGTTAATGTAATCATTTCAGGCACATTCACTGACAGTTCAAACATACATATAACCGCAGAAGTTATTTCTATGCTTCAGATTAAAACCCCCCAAACTTCAGAACTATTTTCAACAGTATTTCTTATGAAAATACTTTCAACATGTGTTTTTGCAACAGAAAGAAAAAGGAGTTTAGTAGTCATAGGGAAGACGTTCAAGAAATGACAGGCAGCAGGGAATAGAGTACTGATTTTGCTCAGATGAAGTGATTATTAGCACTGAGGAGACAATCAGGAAACATTAAGACTCAGCATCTTAGCCGCTGTGTCTTGAAGACAAGGACAAAACCCCATCGAGTTCCAGGTATAATGGAATATGGAACAGGATGCCAATGGAAAAAAAACAACCTTAAGATGGAATTGTATCAGTATCTACGAAGAACGAAAAACACTATGAGGTTAATAATTAAAAAATCCCACACCGGGTCTGCATGAGCAAACAGTTCACCAAAGGGTAGAGAGAAAAGTGTTTTCTTTTGTACATATGTATATTTTATATCTTTTTAATATATATGTATGTAATGCTTGAAGCATATGGACACCTAGATGCTAGCTGCTGTGTGATATACATAGCAGTGCTGTCAAATAAATTAGGCACAGCTAGAATTCAGTATGTTTCTTTATAAGGGTTTCATATTACTGAAGGAGACTAAGTACGTGCCTTCAGCTTTTATATCTACTCAATTAATTTTGATTATTAATACATAATTGAGTTGGTTTTCTTTAAACTTTGGGTCTCTGGTGGTGAGCCTTGTTTTCTTCAAAATACTTCCCTGTGTTAACTGTTTACCTGAAACTGAAGGGGAGATGGGGAAATACCCAACTCCTTGGATTAGTCTTTTCCTAAGGAAGACTTCAGCTCTTCAAACCTGCCTCCACTGCCCTATCCTAACCCACCATTAAGCCGTGGTATTGTCCAAAGCTGCTGACCTCAATCTGACTGTGAACCAGAGAAGCTGCGGAGAGCTCCTTTTCCCCTCAGGCACCATCTTTCCCACAGCTGCCCAGGAACAGGCAGCCCTAGGAACCTGCACATCCCAAGGACAGCTACCTGCTGGTGTTGCTCCTTGTAACCTGCCCTGCCCCAGCAGGAAGAACAAAGATTGCCAACAGAAACGCAACGCTAGAGGTGGAAACTCTAGTCCAGGACAGTGCAATCCATTAGAAGAGAGAGGAACCAAAGCATGCTCCCATCGCACTCTTGTTACAAATTCTCAAGTGTCCTGTGCTGACTGAAGAGAGAGGGTAGGACACAAACTAGGGAATTACAATGGTAAATATTTATTCATCCCATGAGCTGCCCCAGCCAAACTGGGCACACCCCAGGGATTTTTCTTTAGGGGTTTATACAAGAGTATGATATGAATCACCTAACTACTTACTAATGTATATTTCTAATCATCCAATCATAAATGTGGTACAGCAAAGCAACTGTACTTTTGTAGGTCTTGAAACCGCAGCATCCATCAGCATCCTCACGGCTTATCTGTTGATCCAGATGTTTCTGTTGTCAACTTCTGGAAAGTTATCAGGCATCAGCAACTCGTGTTTCTCTTAGATATGAATCCCTCACTAAATTTTGCTACAAGTTTCCTTATCTCAGTCCATCGCTTGTTCTTCTCAGTAGGGGCAGGTGATGGGTCTTGCGTCTCAAGACCAAGCAATTATATGCTAATAATTGCCCAGCAATTATATGCTAATAATGTTCTTGGCTCCTAACGGCTGCACGGTCCCAGCCATTTACACCACACCCTCCATCCCGCATGGCCCCGAGGTAGCACGGTAACTCCCGGCTAGCATGCAGCCTGCACCGGGTGGGTGGGCGGGCAACTGCGGGCAAACTCCTTGCAAAGCC
>NW_009661370.1:3192662-3195306 GCF_000708025.1 Charadrius vociferus
CGGCGTCCCGGTGCCACGGCAGCCAAGTAAATGACAGCCCGACCAACCCCCTCCCCCGCTCGCCGATGGGGTTAAAGCGATGTGCGGGTAAAGCCCGAAGGCTGGAAGTGGTGCCCCGGGCAGGTGAGGGGTTGGGCGGCGTCGGGGCGTCGCTTGGGCCGCCCGAGCGGTGAGGCTGAAGGGACGGAGGGCGAAGCGCGGGGAGCCGTGAGTGGGGCGACTAGGTTCGGGTTAATTCCTGCTTATAACTGCACCTCTGGGCTCGGTAAAACTGAATTGGTGTGGATTTCTCGGGTAACCCCGCGGCTGGGGTGTGCTGTCAGTACATAAAGCGGTCCTCTGACTTGAGGCAGAAGTGTTGCTATGCTGCAAATACAGTAGAGCCCCATATGTTTAGGATTTTCTTCTTTTTTTTTTTTTTCTTTCCCTCCCTGTTAGAAAGTTTGAAAAAAAGAGACTTTGAAGTATTTTGTTTATACTAACAGAAGAGAAAAGTTCTCCTAAGAAAAAGCTGGTGGCAGGAGTGTAGAGGAGTAGCATATGGCATTAAAAGGAGCACAGCTGGAGGTAGCATTTCCATCTGAACATGATGTCAGAGCAGCTGACAGCCTGCCATCCCTCAGCCTTTTATTCTAACACACAGACAGGGAGTTAGTGTGTGCAGATCTGTGTGTGGAGAAGGTATCTCATTCCTCTCTAACATCATCTCCACTTTGCATCTGTCTCTCCTAGTCTGCTTTTTTTCCACCGATCTAACAGACCTGGAGCCAGCAAGACTCAGAGGAAAGGACTTAATCAGGTTTATGTGTACTAAAGGTAGGAGTAGCAATAGATTAGATACAGCATATTTCTGTTTTGGTGTGTTGTTTATTGAATTTCAGAAAAAAAAATCACATTACTTTTCTAACCAAGTTTAGAGGTAATATATGAAATTGAGTATTAAACAGATAAGTGGACTTAGTCAAAAGGCTTGGGCTACAGTTGGAGAGTATCAGTTCTTGGGCACATTGTTAGTATTAACTTTAATGCATATTGTGAGAATGTCTTGGTTTGGAAGAAGGAGAGAGTAAGTTCATTCTTCATTGCTGAGACCAAAACTGCATTGGATTTAGTGGCAAGCATAAAGAGAGTTCTGCTTTACCGTCTTGTATTGCATCATTTAAATGACTTTATGGGGGTTTTAGTGAAATATTAAAAAGTGTGTTGTTTTTTTTTTAAAAAAAAAAGGACTGTTCTGGCTAAAATGTGTTTGTGGGGAAGTCTTTCATTAAACTTCACGGTTAAATATCCAGCAGCTCAGAACCGTAGTAGCATACAGCTGTAGTGCTTCTGAAAGATAGAAATCAGTTATGTGTTTAGAAACTTTTGTACTCGGGAGAATGGCTTGACTGGTTTCCTCTTTTCTTTCTCGCGTGTAGCATTTGAAATCTTTTATTTCAGCATAACAATAATTATTTGAAGGAGTTTTTGTATTTGCGACTAATTTAGAACTTGTAGATTTGAGCTGCCTGAATTGGCCAGACAGCTGTAATCGCACTCCTCTATTCTTAATCTCTTTATCTGGGCAGCAGCTGCCATATGGCCACAGTCAGCTGGATCAGATGTTTATAAGCTTCCTTCTTCGTCCCTCTCTGTCCTTTCAGCCTCCTAATTTGATCACAGCTACCTTGTGAGCTGCCCTCCAATCTTTATTTTTAGCCCTCTTAAGGATTAGGATTGATGTTGGCTGTGGGGCACTTAAAGTGATTGTATTGTAAATCTTCGTGCTTTACTCTAGCAATGGTATTTTGCAGAATATAGTAGGGGTTGTGTTGTAAGTTTTAGTACATCTTGGTTTTCGAGGGATGAGGATTTTTCAATAATATCTGCCAGCCTAGAGCCACGATCTGCTTAGATGGTTTGATGGGAGAGTATTGCTATCAATCACAGAAGAATAGATTAAGACAGGTTTTTAAGAGATTTTACTTTCTATTTGAGTTTTGACTTCTCTACTCCTTTGAAGTTTATTTTTTCTTTATCATCGAGGGAGGTGAATAGAAAATTACTTGGGTAAGAACAGTACTCGGGATACTGATTTTAAATATGCACACATGCACACATGCTCACGTTGAATGACTTTTTTTTTTTTTTTTAAGTTTGGTACTGCAAACTCTGTGTGGTGTGGGAGGGGAGGGAAATTTCTGTCCTGCTTAGAGGAAGCCGTGCTTGTTGGCATTTTGGTTGTTAGGGTTTTTTTGTAAATTCTGCATGTTGGCAAAAAAATGTTCATGTTCTGTTGTACAGTACAGAGAAGGTTTAAAACCTGAAACTGTACTTACTACAAGAAGAAAACCACGCGACCTAAATTTCTAAAAACCTTGATTTTGCTGTCACTATAAATTGACACCTGTAAATAATTTTTATACTTTATGAATGTTAGACCTTCAGATTTGGGTATATTAGCATTTCTTCATGCACGAACCTTTCCTTTTACTACAACTTGACTTTAAAATGAAGGTTGATTGTCTGATTATTTTTTTTCTTTCTTCCCCCTCTGTGATCTCTCAAACTTAGTGTTAATTTTTTTTTTTTTTTTCGGGTCTGCCCTCCTAGGGACGCAATCTGGAGGAAGTTCCCTTAAAAAAAAAAAAAAACAACCGTTGAA
>NW_009661370.1:3195527-3198452 GCF_000708025.1 Charadrius vociferus
AGTTGCCATCGTACATGTGTGTCAAATAATCTCTGCATGGCGTCAGTACCAGAATTCTGGCGGCATAAATGTGAGGGTTTTAGAGTGGAATAACTGGGATTCGTAAGTTCTGTGATTCCGACCTCCGTTTAATTTTTAAAAATCTCGTTGCTTGTAGGTTATGAAGACAGTATGGAGTTTCCTGACCACAGTAGACATTTGCTACAGTGTCTGAGTGAGCAGAGACATCAGGGTTTTCTTTGTGATTGCACTGTTCTGGTAGGAGATGCCCAGTTCCGAGCGCACAGAGCTGTACTGGCTTCATGCAGCATGTATTTCCACCTCTTTTACAAGGACCAGCTGGACAAAAGGGACATTGTTCATCTGAACAGCGACATTGTTACAGCCCCAGCTTTCGCTCTCCTGCTTGAATTCATGTACGAAGGAAAGCTCCAGTTCAAAGACTTGCCCATTGAAGACGTGCTAGCAGCTGCCAGTTATCTCCACATGTATGACATTGTCAAAGTCTGCAAAAAGAAGCTGAAAGAGAAAGCGACCACGGAGGCAGACAGTACAAAAAAGGAGGAAGACGCCTCAAGTTGTTCAGACAAAGTGGAGAGCCTCTCCGACGGCAGCAGCCACATGCCAGGAGACTTGCCCAGCGATGAAGACGACGGAGAAGATGAAAAATTGAACATCCTGCCTAGCAAAAGGGACTTGGCGGCTGAGCCTGGGAACATGTGGATGAGATTGCCCTCAGACTCAGCAGGCATTCCCCAGACTGGCGGAGAGGCAGAGACGCACGCAGCAGCAGCTGGAAAAACAGTAGCCAGCCCCTGCAGCTCAACAGAGTCTTTGTCCCAGAGGTCTGTCACCTCCGTGAGGGATTCAGCAGATGTTGACTGCGTGCTGGACCTGTCTGTCAAGTCCAGCCTTTCAGGAGTTGAAAATTTGAACAGTTCTTATTTCTCTTCGCAGGACATGCTTAGAAGCAGCCTGGTTCAGGTGAAGGTGGAGAAAGAGGCTTCCTGTGATGAGAGTGATGTTGGCACTAATGACTATGATATGGAACATAGCACTGTGAAAGAAAGTGTGAGCACTAATAACAGGGTACAGTACGAGCCGGCCCACCTGGCTCCGATGAGGGAAGATTCGGTCTTGAGGGAGCTAGATAGAGAGGACAAGGCGAGCGATGACGAGATGATAACTCCAGAGAACGAGAGGGTCCAGGTGGAAGGAAACATGGACAGCAGCTTGCTCCCTTACGTGTCAAACATACTCAGCCCCGCTGGCCAAATTTTCATGTGTCCTCTCTGCAACAAGGTCTTTCCTAGCCCCCACATCCTGCAGATCCATTTAAGCACGCACTTTCGAGAGCAGGACGGGATCCGCAGCAAGCCTGCTACCGATGTCAATGTCCCCACCTGCTCCTTGTGTGGTAAGACTTTTTCTTGCATGTACACCTTGAAACGTCATGAGAGGACTCATTCAGGTGAAAAGCCCTACACTTGCACCCAGTGTGGGAAGAGCTTCCAGTACTCCCACAACCTGAGCCGCCACGCAGTGGTTCACACGCGGGAGAAGCCTCACGCTTGTAAGTGGTGTGAACGCAGGTTCACGCAGTCCGGAGACCTTTACAGACACATTCGGAAGTTTCACTGTGAGTTGGTGAACTCATTGTCTGTCAAAAGCGAAGCACTGAGCTTACCTACTGTCAGAGACTGGACCTTAGAAGATAGCTCACAAGAACTTTGGAAATAAAATTTTTATATATATAAATAATATATATATAAATCTATATAGTTGTGGTACAGTCTAAAAGCAATCTTGTTTCCTTGAACTGAAAGTTTGGCTATTAGCTTGTTTTTGCACTTTAAGGCAGCATGAGTATTTCACTAATTTAGCACTCCGATAAAAATGAACTGTAGAGGTAATCCGACAAAGTAACAAATTACGGAGCGTATTTTTCCCCCTTTTCGGAATAGAAGCCAGCGGATACTTTACTTCTAAGGAATCTCCAATTCAAAAAATTTGGACGTGGCTTTATTCTCCCCAAAACACTGCGTTCTTTTAAGCTCTCGATCTTTTTCCTCTTAAAATCTGAATGTAGAAATCCTCTCCCAATTTTGTCAGTTCCTTTACATTTCTATAATTGCATGAGTCCTTTCTAGCTGTTGGAAACCTGAATGCTTTTAGACCCAAATGGAAAATTTCTGAAATGCTGGATTATCTATTTTTAAACAAGCGGTTGACTTAAAACTTATTATGGCAACTTCTGGATTTCTGACAGTTCCCACTGGAAAAAAACAAAACAAAACAAAAAACAACGCAAAAACATAAAACAAAAACCCTGAGAGTACACTGGGATCACTGGGACTCTGTCTTACGTGAAGGTTTGCTTGGGATGAAAAAGGATATTGCAGCTTCAGCAGTGATGAACTGTGTGTTTAAAAAATGTGAATTACTGTTATTGTATACTGTAATTGATTACATGGGCCGGGGGGAGGTATCAAAGAACTTGGCAGGTTGTGTTGATGCTCTTAGTTGAGTCTTGAAAAGTAAATATTAACGCTACAGAAATGCATGATTTTCAGTATATTTTTGTCTTTGTTTGCATTGTATAACTTTAACGAGTGAGTTGAAAATTATTTAATTTCCTTAGGAAAAAAAAAAACGACACCGTTGAAAAAGCCGGTGTTACGAAGAAGAGAAATGCACTGTTTTTATTTTATCTAATTTAAATTTACTTTCCCACTGTCTTTAAGTTGAGAAGAACTTAAGCTACGAGTCGCCGATTTAGCTACGTTAACAAGGAGAAAAAAAACAAAAAAAAGAAAAAAAAAAAAAAGAATGTTTACAACCAGGCTTCGAGATTTGCATGTGCGGTGTGCATTTACTAACCCCAGACCCCTTCTAATTGCACAGACCCCACGCCAGCTCCAACTG
>NW_009661370.1:3198646-3205231 GCF_000708025.1 Charadrius vociferus
TAAAAAAAAAAAAAACGGGGAAAAAAAAAAAAAAAAAAAGCAAAAGCCCCGGGCTGAAAGGCCCTGGGAAGGCCTGAGTGACAGGGGGGCCGGGGGAGGGCAGGGGAAGGACTATGTGTATCCAAGCAGCAGAGACTGCAGCCTGACGTGTGGTTTTAATGACCAACACGCAGGTCAAAAGCATTTTGCACAGTGTTTGTTTTCCTGTCTTGCACTTACAAATAAGGTCTATGGGAGTAGCATGGAAAACGTTTGCTGTTTTTTCCTTCTTTTTTTTTTTTTTCCTCTTTTTTTTTTTTTTTCTCTGCTTTTGTTTAAAATTTGATCGCCTTAACTACTGTAAACATAGCCTATTTTTGTGCTTAAGATACTGAATGGAAAACTCCATTGTGTATTGCTGGACTGTTTTGGAAATATTTGGTCAAATGTGTGTTAATTTGGCTGTAATGGCATTTAAAACAAAAAAAAAAAGCTGTGAAAATGGCCTTGGAGCGTTATCTTTAGTTACTTGAATAGTTTCTAGGTTTTAAAACTACATTCTTTTCTTAAGTTAGAGAAGACAATCAGTGTCTGAGGAAAATGGACTTTCTCTTGGATTTTTTTGTGGTCCTCGTGAGTGATTGCTTTTTTCCTTTCCTTAGTTTCACATTCTTCTTTTGTTCTAAAACTTAGACTGACATCTAGCTTTGACAATCATAGTATGTTTTATTTTCCTGAGGGGGGAATAACTTATAATGCTGTTTAGTTTTGTACTATTGGTGTGTTGGTGAATTTTTAAACTGTGTGCTAACTGCAATAAATTATATGAACTGAGAAATCAATTCCCTTGTCTTTTTTCCCTCTTTTAAATTATAGTTACGGAGTATTTTTTATAATGTGTAACTTTATTACTTTTGTACAGACTTCTATTGCTAACTGTGTATGGAATATGTTTTCAGTATGCTTTTGAGCACTTTGTTGCTAACGTACATATTTACATCTCACTTAACATTTAAAAAAAATTAAATGCTTGTGTTTTGAAAGCATTTCTGTGTGTGTAGCTCTCGATCATTCTGTAGGGGGATTTTTTTATAATTTTTGGTTTTCTTCCCCAAAGACTTTTGCAGAAGCAAGCTATTAAATTCCAGAAATTTTGCTGCCATGCAAATATCTATGCAGACACACAATTCCTTTTCTGGGCTTAATTTCGCCCCCAGGAGCTCTCTCGGGCTCACTCTTTTGTACTCAGCCTCTGTCGGAACATGAGAGCAGAAGGCAACAACTTAATCTGAAGCACTGCCCGGGTACTGACTGGCCGTCAACGGTACAGTAGGCAGTCAAAATGTCCAAAATATTGGTAATGCATCAAAACTGTCTGGGCTACAGAGTGAAATTAAAATAATCCTAAGTCTGTTTGGGGATTTCTCTTATGGACTAAACGTTTCTTAAAAAAAAAAAAAAAAAAAGTGAAATGAAGCGAAGCAAAACCTTTGATAAAGACCTGGGTTGGGCGCTGGTTGCAGGATATACCCAGAATCCTTGTTCGAGGCCAC
This sequence comes from Charadrius vociferus, assembly GCF_000708025.1. Classification (NCBI taxonomy): domain Eukaryota; kingdom Metazoa; phylum Chordata; class Aves; order Charadriiformes; family Charadriidae; genus Charadrius; species Charadrius vociferus. The sequence continues at coordinate 3,200,179 of NW_009661370.1, forward strand.
TCCATCCTAGAAACGAGACCAGTGCTGCAGAGTCCAATGGGAATACGAAAGTAGAGCTAAATTAGAAGTCTGGAACAGAGATAGCAGGACCAATTTGAAGGGGGGGAAAAAAAAAAAATCTTAATTTAAACATTTCATTACATTTGTCATCTGCCTAGGTACAACTGGAGTGGTGCCCTGACCAAGTGAATCTCAGTGCCTAACGCTGTTCTGCCTGTCTTCCTACCTCTACCGTAATTTGTACTTAGCCAAAATGATCTTTTTCACTGTTTTATTCTTTATAACAATTTTCAATCCTCGTTTGCAGTGTTTGGGTTTGGGGGTTTTCTTTTTTTTTTTTTTTTTTTGAGTTATTACACATATTTCGAAAACATTTCCTTTTGTCAATGTTAGCATCTTCAGGCGCATAGATTTCTCTTTTTCTAGCAGCAGACCATTTCTGCAGGCTTTCATATGGTAGAATATTATGTGTACTTAAGACAGTTTAAAGTATCGTCAAGACTGCAAGACAGCTAATATTGCAGTTCTGAAATCCGTGCAGCTGATGGGCTTCGGATGTGGCTCTGGGCAGATTCACCATTTGTTCTCCAACGTTAAGATTTTTCAAGGACTGTAGATTCTCAAGTAAAACAAGACTTAGAAGGAGCCCTTCTTCAGAAGGGTAACAGAAAACATAACTTAGCCATTAATGACAAAATAATTCAAAATACCCTTTATACTTTCGGGTTTTATCTGGATGGTCTATACATGTGCAGCACACACTTGCTTGTGGCTATCAAAGTGTTTCTTCACTGAAAAGATGAAACGTACTCCTGTGTGTTGCTTCTCTCCATAAGGTTTAACGTACTGACATATCTAAATAGCTGTAACTTTTTTTTCTTCTTCTTCTTCTTAATACAGTCCCTAGATAATGAAGCGCGAGAGAACATTTTATTTGGCTTGAGGATATGTGGTAACAAATCCTCACCGTTCGTGTTGCCGTGATAGTCGAAGGCAAATTGCAGGAGTGGAAACGGTATGCTCTAAACTTCAGAAGATTTTCTCTGACCGGTGATAGTCATCACTTTTTAACTGTGAGTACTTCTAGCCCAAGACTCACAGGGAACACACTAAATGTATCATTCGGCTATTTTTTTAACCACTGCCTGTGATCACTTAATATTCTTTAATTATGATTGATTTCTCTAACTCAAGCTTAGGGGTTTGGTGTAACAGAGACTTTTGAATCAGGTGTAGCATTCTACAGACCAGCTACTTACGGAGACCTTGGTGTGTTTTAGGTGCAAATTGAAGAACTTGGTAGGACTTAAAAAGGAAACTTTCTGGCCAAGGAAGGGAAGGGACCCTGGTTGCTTTTCCTGCTCTCCTGCGTGAGGGTGCAAGTGAATACCAACCAACCCTGTATACCTCCGCTGAGCCTAAGGGAAACCGGCGTAGCCCTTCAAAATTTGCATTGCCTTGTCGGAAGCCGAAATACACTTTTAAAATAAATTTGCAAAGGGAAAGATTCCCTTTTCCCCCTGTGCTACCCGCGCTGGCTTACCTGCTCGGGAGGACAGGAGGACACCACCACCTTCTCTCCCTGCTGCAGCGATCCCTCTGCTTTCCTTCTACACATAACGGATCAAGGGATTTGGCGGCGGTGGACTGACTTCTCCCCCCCCATTCCTAATTAATTCTACAATAATCAAATGTTCTAACTTTTTGACGGACTCATATATAACTTCTAAAATACATTTTTCCAGCCTTCTTTCGAAAATGAAGCCCTGAGCCCCCCCTTTTTATGTTCACGGATGCTGCAGCAATTTGTAGCTGAGGAGAACTTGGAAGCAGAGAAAATGTCTACCTGCTCCCTCCCCTCACTTTGGAGCAATGTAAATTCCTTCGGAATGAAGTTAAGTACATTTCAAGTCTGCAAAAATACCATAAAATTAGAAAACTGCTTCTAAAATGTTGTCATGTAGCCCTCCGTGGCAGGGTTCTCAAACTTCTACGTTATTACCAGTATTTGTCTATGTGATTTCCGAACGAAAATATTTCTGGAGAGTATGGTCTTGTGTGAAAGAAAACTAAGCAAAGCATTAAGGTTGTTTTACTGCAATGGTAAATGTGAATTTTAACAGAACTGTCTGATACTTTTAAAGGGAGGAAAAAGTGGTGCACAAATCTTCTGGGCTCTTTCAAAATACTCTAGTTCAGGAGTCCTTGCTTAATTTTTGTTGTATTTCACTCGTATTTTAATCAGGTCATTAAATCTAGATTAGAAAAAGAGTCATTAAATCTTTTTTAGAATTATTTTCTAGGTGGCAAGAGAGGAGTTCTTTCTTTATTTGTACGAATGCTTTTGGGCAGAAGGTGGAAATGTTCCCTTTTGCCAGCAAATGAAGATAGTCACAGGAAGAAGAGCTCCGATTATTAAAACCTACCGCCAGCAGCTCCTGCCAGTATGATAAAATTCAGCTAAACCTGTTAATGGGTCTTACCGATGAGAGATTACATCCTTTTCAGAAAGATTATCCATTTCAGTCTCGTAGGCTAAAAAAAAAAAAAAAAAAAAGAAGCCTTACTTTTAACTGGTTGTCAAACCAAAATGCTCTTGGTGGAAATAACACACAGGTACCCCCGGCACTGCCAGAGCAAGAGAGGGGTGAGCCTCCCGCGCAGCCGGGCAGCAGCGAGGCCAAAGATGCTACAGGATTCACTGTCACAGGGACAGCAAACACTGTAGAGGCTTCGAGTGATACAGATGTTTGCCCCCCCCCCCAAAAAAAAGTTTGGTTTGGGTTTTGTCCCCCGTCCCCCCCTCCCCGCCCAAATAATCCGTGTTTGAGCTGGAGTATTTCTCTTACATGGGAATTTCTTGGGTTAGTTATTCAGACAAACAGAACTTGCCTAAGGTTGCCTGCTTACAATCTTCAGATTCATTTGGCTGTAATTTACTTTCTTACTTTCAGGTCTTTTTTTCCCTACGTCCACGGGTTTTTCATTCTCGGTAACGCCTTAACGTTACCCATTGGTAGCGGGGGGGCCGCAAGTGCTCACCCCTTGCGAAAGCGCTGCCCTGGCTGGGGTGGGTGTCCTGCCTCTCCTGCACCACCGCCGCGACCCCGCACGCAAATTCCCTTTGCTTTTTGAGATTTTTACAGCCCGGCTCTAACAAGCTTTTGCTTGGGGCTACGAGGGAGAACGTACGCAGTCTAGCCTTGGAGCTGAAATTTCCACGTGATTGGGGATTTTTGGGATTGCAGGAAACAAATAAATGATTAATTGCAAAATACAGCTGGTGATTTTTTTTTTTAGGATGTTTTAATGTGCAGCGTTTTGGTATTTCTTAAACAGCGTTGCACTTTAAAATGCATATTGTGTCGGAACTTACGTGTGTGCATGCGAGGAAGTAGTTTAAAATAGCTTGCCAATTTTTATTTAGGTGTGCATCAAAATCACAGCCTCCGATACTCCTTAAAGATCCTTCGAAGACGCGTTCAGTGTTCGTACCCGGCAGCCAACATGACGCGGTCTTGTGCAACCTATTGCTCGTGATTCCTGCAGTTACCAGCGCTAATCTGAGCACCAAGAAGGATTTTTTTTATGCCACGTCCGGAACATGCCAGATAGGGATTTACACAGCCCATCCCCAGCCATTACAACCCGGTGCACGAAACCCAGCTTTAAATTAGTAAAATATTTAGAGAGCGAGTTACATGTACATCATGACTTCCCGAAGGATTTAACTGGTAAAGCAATATGTTACTGCCTCAGTACTACAGGAGGTACATTAAAAGGCTTAACTGTCTCAAAACAGCTCTGTGGCACGGTATATGCCATATCTGGATGTAAATCTAGATAGGGATTTAAATATTTCTTTCACAACCTTCCCGAAATAAATTTTGGTTAAGTCTTATTTACAGCTATTAAGAAAATAAAAACTACCCTCGATGCTACATTTTAGGTTTTTGTCAAATTGTCTTCAATTTTAGCATTAAAGCTACTTTTTATAAACTTTTGGATGTGTTCCCAATATACATTTTTACAATTTTAAAAATGTACTTTATCTATAAATAAAACCCCTTGAAACTGATAGAGGTTTATCATACAAGATATGATTTATTTTCAACTGCATTTGCCACGTATTCGCACTTAGTGAGGATTCATGTGGAGATAATTTTGGAAATTCATACCGAGATAAAATATAGTTAAAATCTTAATGACACATATCCTATCTTCATAAGCTATAGCTACCAGGTCTTCATTTTCTGTAGCTTATTTTCTCTTTTTAAAGTAGTTTGACTGGCACCGTCTATCCAGAATTTGATTTCTGTTCGTAGATGATTTTCAGGCACTTATATATATATGACAGCTTGAAAACACTATAAATACCAATATTCCATTATTTTCAAGTGACTGAGTGACTTTTAAGAAAGAGCTGTGTCTTAACGAGCTGAGACTAACTAGGCAATTCTTAATTTTTGGAGAAATGGAGAGTCGTACATCTCTGTATTAATTATGAGGATGTAGTTTAATGAACACATGAATGCTGGGCTCCCTGTTGACAGACACACCAACGTACCTCTGCGAGTGTTGGATAACTATTGCAGCGTACTTCCAAGGATTTCTCCATACTGCTACTCTATGCTTAAAAGAAAAGGCTCCTGAGACACAAGGTGAACGCAAAGATGTGTTTTGCCCAATTCAGTGCGAGAAATGTAAATATATTTCTTTTTCATTAACGATTGGAAAAGTCTCGCAGAAGGAAAACTTTTTTTTTCCCAAAAAGTCAGGACAAAAAATGGCATAAAGCAGTTCTTCACTTAGGAAATTTGTTATTCTTAGCCTAAATTTGCATCAAGAAACCCATGCATTTTAAAATCTCAGCAAGGAGACCTTTTAAAGCCCATAACCAGTAGTTAAAAATGAGAGTAGATCAAGCTTTTTTTCTTTTTTCTTTTTTTTTTTTTTAACAGAGTGCTAATTTTAGTGTCCTCTTTTATTCTCTCTAATATGCAGTTTGCATAGCTAAGTTTGCAGCTAAGAGGAAAAGGTGGGATTCCTGTTG
>NW_009661370.1:3205243-3235080 GCF_000708025.1 Charadrius vociferus
GGGGATTCCGGCTGAGAGGAGAAAACACGGCAGGGCCGTATTCACCTTCCAGCCTGATGGTGTTGTGCCGGGGTGGGGGTATGAGGCAAAGACCAGGGCCGTTGGTAGGGCCAAGCTGGATGGGTGATGGGTCCCCACTCTTTGGCCAGCCAGCCCCAATGGGGATGAGCATCTGGTGGCCAAAAGTACTCTCTTCCCTGAAGGCTGCCTGTCCCGGGCCCAGGGACGCGCGAGTCACGGGAGTAGCTGGTGGTCATAAGCTGCTTTTAAAGCATTATGAACTAAGAGTGCCGCTGGATGGTCTGGAGGTGGATGGCTGGGCCCTGTACTGCAATGCTATTTTTAAAAAATAGACTGAACGTAAGGGCCTGATCTCGCAACCCTTCTTCGTGGAATATGAGCCCGAGGACGAGCAGAGATGTCAAGGTTTGGGACCTACCTGAGGTGAACTGCGAGTCACTCTCAAGACAGCGAGTAGATGACTAGCACTCGTCCGAATGTTAGCCTTCTATTTTAGGTTGATGCTCTTCAGATTCAGGGCTCCCCCACATGAAAGCACAACCATTTAATGTGTTGGGTTGTGGTTTTTTTTAAGAAGAGTCTTTGTTAGGCCCTACAGTCACTTGTGGCTGAGCCGGATTCCTTTGGTCCAAACCTGCCCATACTAACAGCAGGCAAAATTTTGCTTTTGGAAATAGCCTACTCCTTTGGGTAGCTGGTCTTATTTCCAGAATAACATATTTTCCGGGGTGGGAATATGTCTGGAGCAGAAAAAAAATATTTACAAAGACATCGGCTTACCATGTATTGCTAAAATTTAATATTGGTGCTCACCTTTTGAAAAGATCTTATCTCAGATCTTATCTCCTTTTCTTTAAAGAAGGAGGAGGAGCCTGCGCTTTGGACTTGAATGTGGTGAGAAGAGAGGGAACATCTGTAAATAATGGCTTTTTTTTTTTTTTTTAGGAGAGGGATAAGCACATTGTTAAAAGAATGAAGGAAATTACAGAAAAATGAGGTTTAAGGGAAAGCACATGTTGAAAGACAGAGCACATTAATCAGGCTATGGGAATGGGAGGTATAAAGCCTCTTTTCTACACCACTTTGATTCTTATTAAGGACAAAAAGCATTATGAGTTTTTTTTCCTTTTTTTTGCTGGCTCTTAGGAAGGAAGCAATATACCACAGCAAGGTTGTGAGCCTCGCTCCTGGTGCAGTCCTGGAGGATGAAGCATTTTTAATTCATCTCAAAGGCTGCTTTTTTTTTTTTTTTTTTTCAAACAAAGAAAGGAAAGTCTCTTCCTCATGACTTTACAGATGGCAGAATCCCGGTTTTGAAGCCCACACTTGAAGTCTCATTGTTGGGTCAGTGCGGGACCCCAGCTGTGGAGCAGAGGTCCCTGGCTTTCTCCTGCCCTCCTGAATGAGACATTGGGGATGCGGAGCCCATGGCCAATGCTGCTTGGTAAAGAGATGTAGCTCATTCAAAGATGCTGCACTTATTGAAGAAGGATGGAAAAAAAAAAAAAAAGGGAACTGAAAGCCATGCTTATCCTGGGGCTGGATGCAGGGTTCAATATTTCGGAGTGTTTTCACCACATCTTCTGTGCTACCTCTCCAGCCCCTTTGTGGGCCATGTTTGATGCCTAATGTTAGGCTTGGCTACGTGCCTTTCTGCTGTCAGCTGATCCAAGCTGAACGCGTTTTCCCAGAGTTATTTGTCGGTGAGAGAAAATAATTTTTAAGTCCTCTGGAGAACACCAGAGGTGTATGCTTCAATAAAAGTTCATCCTGGGGTTCTGGGCAGAAACTAAGCTAATTATGGAAGTGTTCATTCCATCACAAATCCTCCTGAGATACTTGGTGGTCTTCAGTGGGCAATTGCTGGAACCCCTGGTTTGTGTCCACATTATTTAGAAAAATAAGAAGGGGGCTAATGACCCTAGCTGTAGCATTTTTACAGGTTACGTGGATACTCCTGTGACTGCCCCATTTTGTTCCCCCCTCCCCAGCCCTGTTTTCCCTAGGATACCATTTTGCCATCCTGGCCGCATGCCGCAAATGAGGCTTTCACCCGTCACGCCGCTCGGAAGCGGGTTGTGAATTTCGGCAGTCGGTGGTGTGGCTGCAAGCGCGCAGCCTGGTGCCTCGTCAAGCATCTTGTTAGCACAGCAGCCGCAAGAAAACTACTCTGAGAAGTACAACCGGGGGGTTGGAAATCACTGCAACACCCCCAACGTCTTTAAACACGGCTCTTCTGCGTGGCTGGCAGGGGGTGAGGAGAAGGAGGGAACAGAGAGGGGAGCGCAGCCTCCTAAAATTGGGGTCTGCTTTCCGTTGCAGCCCTGTGGAAAGCCTTGCTGCTATCTGAGCCCGCAGCAGCTGGGCAGGACAGGGGTCAGCATGGCCAGGCAGGACAGAGGCTGGTGGCATCTTCATGGCCCTGTTGCTCTCCCTACGGGCAGGGAGAGGGACTCACTCCCAGGCCCATGGGGTGGCAGCGGTGCAGGAATGTCCCTTGGCCACCCCTTCTCCCAGCCCTTTGGGGAGGGATGGAGACGCTGTGGCACTGGCACTGGGTGGTTTGGCCCCCAGTGCCACCAGGCTTTGCCGTAGCAGAGCCATGTGGTGTGCCCCTCCTGGCCATGTGCGAAGCCTTCTGCTGGGAGAAGGGTCCACCTCCACAGCCAGCCCCCAACACCAGGTCCCAACCTACGCGCCACTCAGAGAGAGAGCCACAGCGGCCTTCATCTTTTTGTTTTCTTTCCTTTGGGGCATACTCTAATATTTTGGAAGCTCTTGCCTGGTAATGGTGTCTGATGGATTTTGGGCTCCAGCCGTCCATCCTCCTGGGGCCTCGGCTTAGGCACATTTGCGAGGCAACCAATGCCACAAAAACATCCGAGTGCGATCTATTTTTTCCTTTGCCTTTGTTGCTTAATGGATGACTCAACTTTCTTTTGTGACTGGATAGCTTTAATTTATAGTTTTTAGGAAAGCGATCGTTCCTCTCATTATTTTGGGTTAAATATTCTTATTTGTTGATTATTTAATAGTTTGTTTGGATAAAGATGGAAAAAAACCCCACCAGCTTGGTGCCATAGACTGAGTCCAAAAGAAATTAACTGCTCTGCTGCACATATTGGAGCAGGGAGTTTGTGGAGAATGCAGCCCCGCTAATGGACTGGCAAACTGATAAAGGCTTTAAAGATTCCATATAACCCCACGCTGCCTCGTTTTATTAATTAACTCTCCTTGCTTTGTAGCAAGGTTGTCCCGGCTATGGAATAAATGAGTACAAGGGCTGGCCAGTGTACATTAAATATCATTCTACGCTTGTGGAGGATTAAGGTTTGTGGGGGTTTTGGGGTAGGAATTTTTTTCCACACATGCTTCCTCTGCCGGTGTTTTTCTCCGTGTTGTTCAGGGTTGGAGGGGAAAGGAGGTGAGGGACTGTATCCGTGGTCCTTTGGTGCCATTCCGCAAATGGTGGCCAAATGGCACTGGGACGTTAGAGCTCCTGCGCCCCGGGGTGGGCAGGTAACTCACCGGCCGAGGGGGATGCGGAGGTTGGGGTGGCCGAGAGACCGTCACAGCTTTTATAGCAAGGGGAGGGGAAGGCGCCGCAAAAACAAGGCACCGCTCTCAGCAGCGATAAACGATCGTTTGCTGACGACGATTGACTTCTCTGTTCTGCGTCCTGGAGAACAGGCGCTGTTTTGATGGACTGCTTTATTTAATCACTGTTTAGCTGGAGAATGGCTCAGCTAAGGCATTAAATATTTCCATGAAGTAAAGGTCATTGTGATTTAAGTTTTTAAATGATTCACTAAATATTAAAGCTAATTTTTCAGTTTGCTGCATTAATTTTCGAATATTCCCTCTGTATGTTTTCTTTTATAGGACATACAGAATATTGTAAAGCCTGTCAACCAAAAAAGGGGCAATAGTCGAGACAAAAAATATTTATTTATTTATTTATTTATTAAAATCTCTGTGATTCGTGGGACAAAGTTCAACAACGCATCACACCATCCACTCTCTGTCTGGACTGACACAGGGTGGTTGGTTTTTTTTTTGTGGTTGGTTTTTTATATGGTGGTTTTTTGTTGTTTTTTTTTTTTTTCTAAAACATTACTTCTTGGCAAACTGGATATGCAAATGCCAGAATACACTAAAACCACATTTAATTGGACCCACTTGCCAACTTCTTGAACACAGCTTGGATTATTTCACTGGAGGCTGCTTCTGTTAAAAGATGGGGGAGGAGGAAGTGGCATATTGACAAGGCTTCAGATAATTTTTTTTCCACTAGAAGTACAATGATGCTATGAGCCAAGTTTGGAAGTATTTTACTATGTTTAATAATAATTATTATTAAAGGATATTGTAAACATATGCATTTAAGTGGAATGTAATGGGAATACAATCATGTCACTGATTTAGCTTTGGATTAATTTTCAACTTTTTTTTTTTTCGAGGGGTAACCGACTCCCACAGTAACTGGAACCTGCGCGGCGCTGTGAAAGGCTGGTTTAGAGAGAGGACGCGTATCCTCCCTAGCTAAATGAGCTGATGAAAAATATTCATTCTTTTAGAAGATCTGTGAAATTTTCATCTCTGACTAGCAATCAATTAAATATAAACCGTATAATAGGATTAAAACCGCAAGGTTTACGGAGTTCCCAGAAATTTCAAGCATACATATGGATGCATAAGTTAGACTTCAGTATTTCAAAAAGAAATAAGAAACCCCAATAAATTATTGCGCTAATAACACTGATGCTGTGAAAAGCTAATAGAAGGGGGTTACAATCTCCTTCCAGAGCCCCTTTTGTACGCTGACGGCCACCTGCAAATGTGGGTGGGCTGTGGGTCCCCGATTGCCGTGTTGCTGATGCTGGTGGGAGCCGGGAGCCAGGATAAGGGCCGGAGACACAAGCACTTTCGGCAGGCTCAGTGCAAACTTTGCTGTCGCACTGTATTGCCCCGAGGTGACAGGAGCGCCCCTGGGGTGCTGCGGCCACCCTGTTCCCAGCAGTGTGATGGGTGCCCTTTTGGCCCGTGGAACTAATTACACCTGACGGAGCCGGGCAAGAAAGACGCTTTGTTTCCACCTTTATCCCTACGGGAAGGAAAAGCCTCCGGCGCAGGCAGGCTGCTCCCCTGCCTGCCCTGCCCACTGCGCTGGCTGGGCAGGGATGCTTTCAGCCTTGGTTGTGTCGAACTTCTCACGGCGACGGCAAACCTCTGTTTTTTCCCCAGCCGGCGAGCTGTCGCGTCGGCCAGCTGCCGGCAAGCGGGGGGCTGCGGGCGCTCCTGCTCCGGCACCGTGCCCTGTCCCGCCGGGACGTGTGGCTTGGTCCTGGCACCGCACCAGGGCTGAATGAACGGGAGGAAGCAGGAGGCGAAGGTAAAAAACAAACAAACAAACAAACAAACAAACAATTTCTGCACGTGTGCATGCAAAAGTTGTCAGAGATGGCGGTGCGGGCTGTCGTGGTTTTCAAGTGTCAGCCTCAGCTTTTTTTCCCGCAACTGCCTCCCAGTTGATGGTTTTGTGCTCCTTTTTATTCCCTTTTGAGATGTGGGGCAGCAGATTGGATGTGGCGGGGTGAGGCGAGGACAGGAGCAGAGCGGTCCTCGCAGCGTGGCACGGGCGGCCAGCGGGGGGGAACCCACACCTGCCCCCGCCTCCCTTAGCAAACGCCACCTCTCTGAGTGGGGCTCACCCCCAAACCTAAAACGTTGTTTTACCATCTATGAGGGTTTGAGGGGGGAAAAATAAAAAAAAAAAAAAAAAAGAATCTCGCATAATAGTAGCACTGCAATTAGGGAAGAGGCGTCACTTTAGATAATGAGCATCTTTTTAAGGTACTTATGCGATCTGAAAAATCATAGCTGGGCTGGATGTTCTTTAATCTTGCCATCCACCCAAAGCAAATTTGCAAAGGAGGGGGCTTTATTGTCATTAGAGGAATTCTTTCAGCTATCAGAGGAGAGAACAATTTCTTTGTCATTAGCAAAATCCCTGGCTCTCCTTCAGCACATAAACAGTTTACACGATGTGGTTTTAAAATGTGCTTGTCTGTAAGCCTTCGCAGGAGCCTGAATTGTGAACATTTCAGCGTTTGGATGTAAAATCTGGGATCTCGATTTAGCCTTCTGTAAATGCAAGGATGAAGGGCAAAGCACAGATCTGGGCATGAATTTTTAAATTAAGGGTATTCAGTTTCACAGTTTTAGGATGGCACCTATATGCAGTCGACAACCAAGATGTCTGAGCAGCTCACAGTCTGGAGTTTATTCTTAAATAGTCTGTGAGGCCTGGATTGCCTATTGTCCCTCGTACATAAGGTTCGGAGATGCATTGGCCCGGGCTACGCCAGCAAAACTTCTCCGTGCAAACCTGGCAAGCGACGGCGGTGAAAAAGGATTGACATCATTGGCGTCCCTCGTCACAGTACCTGTGCTAATCACAGCCCAACAGGGGCTGCGTTTAGAGGGGCAAAATAGTCTCCTCCTGGGTTAGATCATTACGCTCGAGGAGCGCGGTTTTTTTCAGGATGCCCGAGGAAAAGCTGTCGCCTGCTGCAATGGGCTGTAATTGCATTTGGGTGGTGGAGCTGTGCTGGCGAGACCTTCCTGGGGCACGCAGAGCCAAAGAGACCAAGTGACCATTCCAAGCCTTGCGGGAAGCCAGTGCCAGAAATGAAATTGCCGCACGGTCCCTTGTGTTGCCGCTCAGTGTCCTGAGCACTGAACCATCCCCTCTCTAGTCCTAACGCTGTTTAAAAACAGCAAAGGGAGGGCGTTCAACCAGAGCTTTGTATTAGAGCGCAATGATCAGCCCCCCCGAAAAGAGATCAAAACCTTTCAGTACAACACAAATCAGTTGCCTGAACATAAAGATGAACCTAAGCCAGTGACTGTGGCAATCTGTGGCCGGTAAAAGTGAATGCAATTTATTTAATTAATAGAGAATTTTTTTTTCTAAAAGAGCAAATGTGTTTCTAAGTGGGTCTGGAGAACTGGTGTCTGAGGATGGTGGAGAGGCTCAGTATGAATAGGGTGCAGGGCTGAGACAAGCGGGAGAGAAATCCGCTGGTCTGTGAAATGTAAAAAGATCTAACAGGTAGGGGCTCTCAAGGGGATGAAATGATACTGGGGACATTTTACATCAAAGCTTCATGAAAGGCAGGGTGGGTTACACTGCAGAGTAGCCGGAGAACTGGCATGTAGGAAACCTCCTGGGTTTGGGCCGATTTGGTCAGGTGCCGATCTGAACACGGGGGTCACAAGGAACTACCAGAGGGTGATGAATGTGCATCCTCAGTGCAGGGGGGGCACAGCCCCTCACGGTTGATGTTAGAAGTAAAAGGGGTGAAACATGAAATTTTTCAGGGAATTCCACAGTGAAAAAGACTGGGATGGGGTGGCTCAGGGCCAGGGCTTTCCGCATCTCCAATGTCCAGACTGAGCCGGGGCGACTCAATACCATGAGGAGGGATGGGTCAGTAAAACACTTCTGCCGTCCCAGTACGATCCATGTCTGACCACGGCACCGTGGTGTGTGTGGACCTGAGCAATGCCACGCTCATGACAGCTCTACTTTTTTACCTGTGCGTAACACTGAAGTGCATCATTTAGGTTCAGCAATAGCAGTTTTTCAGCTGAGGATGTGACAGATGAGTTGTTCCTTTCTGGCCAGGCGTGCTGACCTGCAGTAAATCCTGCGGGGCAGGAGGTGCCCTCTCCGGCCCCAGGGGGGACCTGCTGTCCCTGCAGCCCCACAGGGGTGCGACTGGGGCAGAGCCTGAGCCTGCGGCAGGACCCAGGTTGCAGCTCTCCTCCCTGAGGTGAACTTGAGCTGCAGACCCACACCGGTTCTGCAGCACACACGGCTCTACGGCATTGGTCGTTAATTAAGCTGCTGTGACCAGCCGAGTCACGGAGGCAGATGTGTTATCACAGAGTCACAGGTCATAGTAGGGTTGAGGCTGGAAGGGACTTCTGGAGGTCATCTGGTCCAACTCCATGCTCAAGCAGGGCCACCTAGAGCAGACTGCCCAGGACCACATCCAGGCGGCTTTTGCGTATCTCCAGTTGCGAACGTTAAGCAAGACAGATGCCATTTTTCTTGGCCCGTTTTCTAGAGAGAGCTGAGTTTTTGCATGGGACGTGAAATGACTTACCTCCACCCACACTGAACACTGAGTTATCAAAGTCCAGTACCGGCGGGGACATCCCGTCTGCCCGTCTCCACACCACACTATGTCCTGTGCTACCAAATGAGCGGCTGTTGAGAGCTCTTCTAACGCCATGAGGCTGTGTGCTGCACGAGCATGACACCTGCGGGGCTGAAGTGGTTTTGGAAACATCTGAAGGGGTTGCAGCTCTTGGGTATGAGGGTATTTCAGGAGGGGCAGCAGCCAGTTTGCCTGCTTTTATATGAGCCGTGATCTGGGGTAATGGCAAGAGGTTTCCAAGTTGCAAACACACCCGGGGAATGTTTATCTGCCTTTTCAGTTTAAAGAGCTGAATCAAGTTGCTGTTTTCAATAAACTTGAGTTTGAACCAAGCGTGAATGCTTGAGGTCAAATCTGACTTGAAAGCAATACTAGCAACCCCTGATTAAGAGAGCTGGTCAGATAACATTTGATAAGTCAAAATCTGAGCCAGATTTTTAAAAATGCAGGCAGATTTCAAAGGCTGGGTCATTACAGAACGTGAGATTTCTGTGAATCAGCATGTTACATGGTCTGATGTATTGAGACTCAAACAAATGTTAGGCATATGGAAAGACCTCTATATAATGCGAGATGTGAAAAACAGGATGACTGTTTAATTTAGAAATAGGATAAGGAAGAGGGGCACATTAGAAGTATATAAGGCAGTGAACAGCAGAGCGGAGATAAGCCTGTGCTCCTGTTCACTCTGTATGAGACCATAATTTCTGTTTACTTATACATGATCAGCACTAGAAAATGTTCTTTGAGCATGGGTAATATACCACCAGAACTCTATGCCACAAGGTAACAGTTCTTGGAAGAGCATAAAAAGGTTACAGAAAGAAAAAATATGTATTTATATGGATAATGAGCTATAAATCATGCTTTAGGAAGTAAGCCAACCAAAGGTTGGAAAGAAATGTCCCCTGTGGGCCACATGTTTCCCCAACTGCCCAATATAGGATTCTTGTACCTTCTTCTTGAGGACCTGCGGCTGTCAGCAAGAGCAGCAGGTGAGATAGGTTATTGATCTGCCCTGTGGTCTGAAAAATTATGATTTTTCTTTCAGTAGTAACTGCATCCCAGATGTTCTTCTTCACTTGGAAAGAGACACTCAGAGCATGACCCAAGGGGGCTGGACACACAACTCCCAGCGCCCTGGCCAACACAGAGCGACCAGCAGCTGGAACAACCCTTCTGCCCTGGAGGTTGCATTTGATATGGGTCGAAAAGGGAGTAGGGAGAGCCCATGCCAAGGGCACACTGGCACTTAAATCAGTGACTACCCGACTGCGCTTCCCATGCCTGGTTTGGTTGGTGACCTGTGTCCAACTGCGGCGTGGTGGCAGTGGCCAAGGGGACGGGCAGGCGGGTGTGTTTTGGTAGGTTTTGCTCCATGCTGCTCTAATTCTTAGCATCCTTCACAAGGCTGGTAAGGACCAGCGCCCTCACTCATAAGTGGGAACGCAATTGGCCTCCTCCTTGCTGGATGGGAACTGCGTTAGGAGCTGGGCTGGCTCCATGCGACTGGTTTTCTGGGAGAAGAAGCAATGTGGCAAGAAACGTACGTGCCCGGACCAAATGGCAGCAAACTTATGGTAAAGCCCCTGCATATAATCTATATTCTAATTAATACTCTGCATCGCCTAATCAACAGAAATCTTCTGGCATGCACGGTCCGGTTTGCAAACTATTCAGCAGAGAGGCTTTTTGAGCCTCTCCACAGATCAGGGTAATTAAGCAAAGCTGCTGGAGGGGCTTCCCTCTGCAGCTTCTTGAACACTGGGAAAGGGGGAACGGTGCTTGAAAAAACCAGGCAACCTCTGGCAACCTCCCTTAGCCCTGGAAGGCTCTCTGGAACAGAAAGGGGGGGAAAAAAATTGCCTTCCTTTGCTGCTGCTGCTGCTGAGCTGGTCTCGCTCCCATTGTCCCGGTGCCAGCGCTGAAAGCCCATCCTGCTTCCCTCGCGCCGAGCGTACTGTCCGTCCTAGAGCAGATGCAAAGGCGGCAGCGGGACCGCTCAACTTCAGAGCCTCTCCAGCAGCCCCCGAAGTAGAAGAGCACAGCTCTCCTCACAATATGCTGTGGGGGAGGAGGAAGGAAGGACTTTGGCCCTGTTTGCTTGTGCTAATTGATGGCTTCTGTTGCAGCTATTCACACTTTAAAAAAAAAAAAAATGGTAACGAGTCTACTGATTTAGAAGCAAAGAATAAAAACCCAACAGCCTCACCAGCACCACGGGCGCAGGCGAAGCCGCGTTGAGGAGCGCTGGGCAGAGGCGCGGCGAGCAGCTGGGCAGAAGCAACACCCCACCTGCGGATGCTGAGCTCTGCACAGATGCGCAAAAAAAATCCTAAAATGGGCCGTTTTGCTGGGACACGCAGGGACAGCCTCCTGTGCAGCAGCAGGCTCGCCAGCGGGGGCTCAGCCCACCTCCCTGCCTTGCCTTGCCCAGCCGTGGTGGTTTCTGCCTCCGTTATAAACCCCATTTAGTGCCCCTGACTTTACTGGTCTCCGGGTGAGCAACGGCTTTCCTGGTGCAGCCATCTCTCCTTGTGCCGGGTGTCCTGTGCCGGAGTGGACAGGTGCCCGGGAGCCGTACGGAGAAGGGCTCCACATCCCCGCTCTCCCGCCCCCAGCCCCTTTTCCTTGCAGGCAGACATTGTCTTCTCCTGCTGGGAGAGCACCGTACCTTGCTTAGCAGTTTACATGCTAAGTCTATATTGCAAGTCGGAGGTGTGATCACAACATGCCTGGGTGAAACCCTGCTTGCTTTAATTTAGCTAGCTGAGATATTAATTTCGGAGGAAGAGGCAGCAGTGTGCACTTTGGAGCCTATGGTCTGGGTGGGCTTGCAGAGCCGGCAGTGTTTCGCCTTCCCTTGGCATGGGTACCCCGGCAGCTAGACGGAGCGAGCTGCGATGTGTGAACAAGCAGCACAGCAAGAGACGACTGCGCTGAGCGGAGGGAGCTGGGCTCCAGCCACACGCCGGGGACGCCGCGGGCTAAGCGGGGTGCAGCCCGGCCGTTTAGCAGAGCCCTGCAGCCATCGGCCTCTCTCCTTCCTGGGGAACCACTTAAATGCACCTCCCCACCCAGCAAGGTAGCAGCCAAGGTGAATAATTCTGCTTCAACGAAGACAGAGCCAGTTCTCATGAGGATTTTCTCTCTGTCAGAGAGACCCCCGGCACCCTGGTGCTGCCACTGCCGCCGCTGCGGTGCATCGGCCACTGCGGACTGCTGGGTGGGTGCCTCTGCAGCGGCCGGCGAGGGGGACGGGCAGCGTCCTCCTGCCCTGCTTCCCTCACCACAGCCCCCAGCAGCATCCGCACAGGGGCCTTCAACTCTTCTCACAGCCCTCCACATACTCTTTGTGATTCACATCTGGGTGTACTCAGCCTGGTAATTTCTCTTTCTGAGAAGGTCACCCGAAATATGTGTTTAACAGAAGCGTTCTCTATTTTTAACATAGAGAAACCTCATAAAAAGTCAGAAGACTAATGCAAAATAATAAATGAGATATTTAGTCATAGGTCTCCATCACATTCACATTATAAACAGCTCAGAAATGATTTCCACTTGTGAGATAAGATTTAATTGTAAATCACGGGAAATAGTGAGATATATATCGCCTGGAGCAGGGTGGTAAACATATTTCTGGGTCTGGAGGGAGAAAATAAAGCAAAGTGTGTGTTGTAACTAGGGTGGGCCCTGAGCACGTTTAAACCAAACTGCGTTTCAGCCCAGGCAGCAGCTGCCGTTCTCTGGAGGAGGACCACCAGCCTTCTGCTGAAGGCTCTTTCTTCTTAGCAATGTTGAGGGGCTCTTTTCTGCTGCGATTTTTGGTACCCAGGGCTTTGTTAGTGGCTTCTTCCGATTAAGCTGCTTCTATTCCAACTTAAGCTGTTCCTTAAGCAGCATGAGACCAGCTCACAACTTAAATGGCAAATGTACGGCAGTAACTTTCCTAGCTGCAGAAGGTGATATAGACAAATCTGTTGCTGATAACAGCAAGTACTGAGCCGAGCCCCTGTTTCTCATTTGGAGTGCATTGCTGTGTCTCCTCTGACATGTTTCTTCATAGCACTGAAAAAAAGGCACTTGGAGAAACAGCTTTTCTACTCGGAGGAAGCTTTGACTCTGGGTCTGTAAATCGAGTGCTGTAGTAGCTAATCGGCAGAAATCATGGTTTTCCGGTGCAGAAAGAGGAAAGATCGACTTATTTAAAGTAGCAGAAACTGATTTTTCAGTTGGCTAACCTGTTAGCCTGCTCCTATAGGGTGAAACCTAGCGAGGGAGAACATGTGGATTTCTTGTGCGTTTATTTTGTGGGTTTCAACCACCCAGGCTAGTCAGGACTGCCAGCGGAGCAGCCGGTGGTCCTCCTGCTTGTGCTTCTCCTGCTGCCCACTCAGCCCAAAACTTAGCCACTGTTCTTCAGCGAGAAATGCTGTGGCTGTGGCTCCTCTACCCTGTGATTGCAGTCCACTTCGGTGCCCTGCTTACACAGTGATTAAAACAGGGAGGAAACAGCAACGGCTTGGAAAGGAGGGCAGCCCCAGCCCAGGAGCAAGCAGCTCTCCTGGTGCTGAAAACAAAGAGGATGAGGAGAGGAGGAGGAAGCTGTTGGGTTGTTCCCAGCCACGGAAAGGCTGGAGAGTCTGCCTGATTGAAAGCTGTAAAGCAGCTAAGAAACAGACACTTCTCAGACCTTTTACCCTACTTTTCCAGGGCAATTTGCTGTTATTCACATGCTGCTTCGCGCTGCAGTTTTTCTGTGGGTTCACATGCATAATATTTCAGAACTGAAATATTATCTTGTAATTTAGGGCAAGTTTAAAGCTCAGTGTTTACAATACAGTATGTCTGCCTTCCAACATTTGGGGAATTTTAGGACTGGAGTGGCTCTAACCTAACCAGGTCCACCCGAGCACCTGAGCAGTGCTGCAGAACCGCATCCCCCCCGCCGCCATCCTGCCTCCCCTCTCCCGGGCTTGCCCGGCTCCAGACAACGGTGCCTTGTGATGCACACCACTTTTTCACTAACTGGAAATAAGAATCTTTCTCTATCCATTAGTTACTGTATATGCAGTTTGTATATATAATATTTATATTTTTCCCCCAAAGTTGTGAAATATATAAAATATAATTCCTCTAGCTGAGAGCTCATCATTCCCATGACAAGGTGCAATCAATAAATTATGCACCACTTGTGGTTATTCTGCATGTCAACTCATATTTCCATGTCGCTGTCCTGACTGTTACTGAGTGTTTGTGTTGTTGTACCTTTCCACCTCCTCAGTGTTGATTTAGGAGTTATTATTCTGGGCTCATAGTAACTGCAAGAAAATCAAGTTCCAAGTGTTTCTGCCAAAAGAAGGAAATGAAATGAGCAAGTCAACAGAAAATTCCACTTGTCAAACACCATTTGCTTACGACTACGGCTTTGTTAAGGAAACTTGCGTTCGGACAAGTTGCCTGAAGGAAACAATTCGCCTTTGCGGTGGGATAACCCCCGTGCCCAGCAAGGACTCTTGGTCGTGACAGCTGTGGTCCTCAAACGAGCGAACAGGAAAAAAAAGAAAAGCCACTTCTGACACTTACAAATTATATCTCCTGAATAATGCATGACGCATCCAGATTGGCTACAGGAGGGGGGGACGGGGGGAGATGCTTTTTCAATGGACAACCAGACGGATAAGGATTGTATTATAAGAAGAGTTTGACATACCAAGAAGGGGGGAAAAAAAAAGGAAAAAAAAAAAAGCCCAAGTACTCGCACACACTTTGAGATTGACTGTCAAATCATTTCACATCTGTACCTAAAGCAAACAGACATAATGCTAACAGCTTGCTGGAGCTCAGAAATGCCACCCACTAATCAGTCCACCTGTGGAATTCTCAGTCCATCTTGCAAGTCGTGTACCCGATTGCCAAGACGCCTGACAAGAAAATGTATATTAAAACGTTGAGTAAGACTGGAAATACAATGTGGTGTAGTATAAACAGAATGCACTCGCTGGGCGGGAAAGAGGAGATGCCTTTTAATTCCTCTCGCCGTGACCCAGTGCCGCTCGCTTCTGCCTTCGCCAGCGCCGGATGGCAGGGACGGCTCGCCAACCCAAAGGCACGGTCGCCTTCCGCACAGGATCGTGTCTCCCTCTGCTTTTGCACAAAAATAAATAAATAAATAAATAAATAACCACCACCAAGCCTCTGTCCCTCTTAATTACTTTTTTTTTTGCACATGGGTATAATTAACAATTGCTTAAATATAGGCTTTGGCAAGATAAGTCTCAGCAAAAAAAAAAAAAAAAAAAAAATTAACGAGAAATAATCTCTCCTGCGTAATGAATGCGCCCTTCGGGGTAAGACAAAGAGGTAATTCAAAGGAACGGTTTGTTGAGATGGTGCGTTGCGGGAGCACAATTCTTCCAGGCTAAATTACATCGAGGATTACAGCACCGGATTGCCAGTCGCTGTTTAACGTGCTGGCAAAATGATCATTTTGCTCTTTTCATCTCCAAAAGGAATATAAAGGAATGAAAGGAGAAAGTTTACTGGGATTGTAAGAGGAGGCAAGAAGGGCTGGGGAGTGCCCCGGGGAGGATAATTATTCTGTACAAGGCACCGTCAGAAGGTTACGGGGTTTGTGGTGTGGCGGGAGACGGCGTGGCACAATTAGATGCTTTAGATACTCTTTTCTATACGTCCCGAGCTTTTACATTTGCACAGTAGCCGTTTTCTCTCTCTGTGAGTACGAAACGCTATTTTAACATCTGTTCTTTTAAGGCTATTTGCTCTGGGAAGGCAGTGTGTTTTGCCATAAATTTAGGTCATTAATTTGTATCTGTTCTTTGTTTATTTAAGAAACAGGACAAAAGGGCAGCTGCCGAAACATTTGGCTGTGCCGAGGGGTAGCGGGCTCGGCGTGCTGGAGTTGTGCACCCGACCAGCTTGAGTTTGGATCCTCAGCGAGAGGACAGAACTTTATGGGAAGCTTTTGCCAAGGCATGTGGTACTCCCCGCTCCGCTCCCCTCATTACCTGCTTTCGGAGGGGCGGCCGTGCCCGGGGACGGGGATGGAGGCGGGGAGGGGGGGACACACACACGACGGGTGACACATGCTGATGGCAAAGCAGAAACCTAGAGAGCTGTGTGGGAACGCCGGCGGGGCTGTTGTTTTTGGGAGAGGTTTATAAAGCAGTTGGGTTTTGCTGCGCTGAGTCGGAGGGCTGCAGTTGGCTACCAAAGGTAACATGCTACAAGCAAGTCTGACCTATATAATCAGACATTTATAAACAGAGGCACGATAATACCTAGTAAATTGATTGTTAACAGCATTTAATGCTCTTAAATTGGTCATTAAATGTGGAATAATTTCTGGGGTATTACTGATATTATGAAGCATTAAGAGAGGGTTTATTTATTCTCGTAAGCCTAATGGACTCAAACAAATGGAACGTTTTTGAAAAGGTCGTTTTTTGCTTATTGATCCTGTGACATCTTCTAATCAGTTTAATCAGATCAAACAGAAAAAATCACACAAGTACCTTGAAGCATCTTCTGTTTCCGGCTTCCCATTAGAAACCAGTGTGTGTATGTCACACGCAGAGTCTGATGTTACCAGCTGGGCACGCAAAGCCCAAGTTCACAGTGAAAAGTCAAAGGCTGAAGAAGTGCTGGTGTGCACACTGACTGGCACGCAGTCCCTGCAGGCTAGCTGGGATCCAGCACTCTGCTGCCCGGTGCGTGTGGCATCTCCCCTCTCCCCTGAGCCCACAGAAACCAGATATGTGTCAAATAAGGTCCAATTCAACAGGAGAAATGTCACTGCAATGTGCCACCGAGTAAACCATTTAGATCTGGTCTGGCTTCTGCTGGAGATGACAGTTGGTCTCATGGCAGCAGCATCAGACCCAATTTGCAGAACTGGTCCCCAGACCCAGACTCAGCATATTCTTCACTGACACTGATCCTTAGAAAAGAAAATTAAAGGCAGTACTTCTGACGGTTCAAAATATATCTCATTGCCATTTGTGTTTGGCAAAGAATTTCTCTGATCTTCACTGGGTCTTTAGATGCAGTAAATCTTCAAGTGTTTCGAGTGCCCAGACACACATGGCAGCTCCCGAGGGCAGATTTTTAAACCAATTTAGGCTTTTACTTCCTTGATCAGTGGGAAGGAGCACCTAAATGTCTTTATAAATCTGGCTCTGAATCATGCACCACTGAGGAGCACACTATTTAGAAAAATCCCTATGTAACTATTATAAAGGGGATGAAACCAAAAGTGTCTTATGGAAGTGTTTGGAGTTACTCCAGCAGTTTGCCACAGATCCACCATTTTAAATAATGAGACTGAGCAACACTTTTTAGTTTGCTCATATTAAAACCTCAATCTTACCACGCTTTGACTCATGACCTCTAGTACCAAGGTGCTTCTGATTGCCATGAGACTCGAGGTGAGGGCCATGCCTCTTTTCTGCTCTCCCTCATCATGCTGCTGCCCAGCCTTTGGAAGACCTTTCTTCCCATAAGCCTTATACGGCAGGTCCTGCTGGCCCCTGTAGGTGTTCCATCTTTCCAAGACTCCAGCAGTGTTCACCCCAGATGTGGAGATGACTCAGGAGAGGTGGGCTGGAAGCCAGGAGGAAGCAGAGCTGGCTGGTAGAAGGGGCCTGGAAAGCAAGAGTGGGTAGCAGTGAAGAAAAAGTGGTGGAAGACTGGTGTTACCAGGAGAGGCTGGGACTACAGGGGTGAGCAGCCCAGGCTGAAGCCCCTAGAAGCAAACGGCAGAGAGAGGGACAGGCTGGAGACCTGAAAGTGTTGGGAGCCAGGGCAGGAGTCAGCGGTGGACCTTAGCGTGTGCCCCTGCCCTGCCCCAGCCACCCCAACTGTGAGGGAAGCGAAGCTCAATGCAGGTCTGCAGCCCAAAGCAGTGACTTGTCATCTCCAGGAGCTGGGCTGCTGCTGGCGCTGGCTGTGAGCAGCAGCTCTTCCAGCACGGAAATCTGCAGCAGTGCAGACTTTACAACGTGATGAAGAAACAGTACAAATTAAACTTCTCCGAGAGCATTTTTGGTGTGAAAGAGGGGGAAAGAAGAGCGAGGTGGGGTTGGGTCTGCCAGGGTTTTACACTCCACAGCGAAGGCAGTCTGTCCGGGTAGGGGAGAGGTTTCCCTTTACCCCTGTTTCCAGGCCACTGCTGGCAGAGAATGTGCAAACTCGTGTCTTAAATTCAGACTCCTCAGCGGACCACTGGGCAGATCAGCCATATGAAAATGTACAGGTTTCAGTGTATAAAATCTTGGGGGATGGGAGGTGTGTGTGCGCGCACGCCAGCTCTGCAGTCCTGGGATTTTGGAGGGCTTTTTGCTACATGCACGCTCCAGAACAGACCATCTAGGTGGGACAGCTCATTTTTATCTGTCTGGGTAATTTGGTAAAACAGAATAAGAGGCAAGACAGATCAGAGAGAGAAGAGTAAATTAATAGTCCAGGGAATAAAACTAAAATTGTCCAACCTCTGTGAAATCAGGGCCCTCAGGAACATGCAAGTGTTTTGTGAAAGATGTGGACAATTGTAGTCATATGTTTTAAATTTAATTTTCACAAAGAAGAATTATTTCCCTGTTTCAAATAATACAGCATATTGTGAATGCAGGCTATTCCATGTCTGTAACTCAAAGACTAAAGCCTTTGAGCTCTTGCTTATTCCTTACTCAAATAACACTCCTACCTATTTGTGGATAAAGAGGAGTTTTAGAAAGCAAGTTAAACGCTGCATGGGTGGGAAGCAGGACTTAGGTCCAGATCTACAAAAATGAATGGTGTGTACCACGTGAGGCTGGGCTTGTTTTTTTAAAGAACGGGCTGCTCTGTTTGAAACACGTCAAAACTTCTGTGTGGCTTTCCATGATTTCTTCAGGTGGAGTGCAAACTAACAGCTGGAATGGGAAGATGAAATGCCTGGACCAAAATGGATATTTCTTCATTCAAAAGCAACAGGTGGTTTGCTGAAGGTGGCAGAGGCAGTTCTTCTGCTAGCTGGGAACTCATTTGCTGGTTATTACATTCAAGGAAGCAATGTGCTTTGCACATGTAACCTCTCTGCACTTTAACTTCCCCATCTGTACAATAAGAGCAGCAAAATGCTATACTCAGCTCTCCGAAGCGTTTTGGGGTCTTCAGATGAAAATATTGTATAGCTACATCAGTGTGTGCATCAAAACATACACATGTATATGTACAAATACAGACATGAGATTTTTTTTCCCTGAATAAGAACATGCATTACGTTCTTTATCTTTTTTATCTTTATCTTTATCTTTATCTTTATCTTTATCTTTATCTTTATCTTTATCTTTATCATGTTTATCTTCATCATCTTTAATACTATTGTATTTATATTCCAATTCCAGTTTTACTTGTGTCGTCTCCATACAAATACTCCTTTCTGCCTATATCTCACCATCTTTTCTAGATCATTTTAAAGGGCTGAAATGTCTGAGTAGATTATTCATTACATTCAGAAGCCATTGTCTCTTTGATTACAAAACTTAAAAATGCCTAGTTGGAAAATGCTTAAAGGAAGAAGGATTATAGAATAGCAATAAAGACCAATTTTACTAAATTCTGTGTCATTCTGATTACAAAATCGCTGTTACAGAAGAGATATGCTTGCAGAAAGTATGCTGCCCTTTTTCTTTTCTGCTAACACTCTGAATGTTCTCACAGGAGCATCAGGAGATTATTCTGTAGGAGCTATTTCATGTTTTCTTACTCTTTTAAATTGAATTAATTGTATTTGAAGAGGGGTCCCGTACTCTATTTACATACCCAGGTCCCACTGAAACAAGAATGAATTTGGCAAGCTGCTTTGGGAATAGGTCATGCTCCTACGTAATTAT
Organism: Charadrius vociferus; assembly: GCF_000708025.1. Classification (NCBI taxonomy): domain Eukaryota; kingdom Metazoa; phylum Chordata; class Aves; order Charadriiformes; family Charadriidae; genus Charadrius; species Charadrius vociferus. The sequence goes on from NW_009661370.1 coordinate 3,224,388, forward strand.
TTTTTTTTCTTCAAACTAGTATATTTTTCATCAATGACACTTCACAACAGGGAAGAACGGGTGTCAGGTTTCAGTCTCATATGTTCTGTAATTTTACATTCTGTGGCAATGCCCACGGTGCTGGAATAATTTGAAACAGAACTACAATCTTTCCAAGTTTTGTAGAATAAATGTTTAGAATTGGTAAGAGTTTTGAAATGCAAATGTCTGTCTTTTTTTTTTTTTTCCGAACAGTATGTGATTAATTCTTACAGTACTAACAATGCTTGCCTGTGCATGGCATTAGCAATGGGGATGGAGATAAGATACCTGCAGGTAAAGGAAATGTGGGTGCAATTTTGGACAGTGAACCTGCAATGCTCATTGTTTAAAAGCAGAGACCCAGCCCTCTGAGAACGGGATGTCGAGTCTTGCCAGTTAAGGAGGGTCCCCACGCTCCTGAGCTCCCCAGCAAAATGCTCCCTAGGACTATCACCATAAACCCAGCTCTGCCTCACCTCCATGGGGTGATTCCTGCAGGTGGGGAGCCCACAGAAACCAGCCTGGCATGGCTCTGGCCAGGAGGACACCCAGGGACCACCTTACTGCTAAACTGCAAGTCGAACGGGGTTGTTACCACCAGAACCGCCATGGTCCCAACTTCAGCTAGGGCAGTGGGAGGAAGGGGAGGCACAGGCAAGGCGAGGTCCCATCTTGTCAAGATCTTTGAATCACCCCATTGCAGATGATCCCAATAATGAGTGAATTGCCACTTAGGGTCTTGATGCACACAGAGAGTAGACAGGCCCCAACATCCTTCTCTTCCTCAATGTTGTAGCACCGCTGATACCTGCAAGCTGCCTCGGACGCTTTGGCAGTAATGGCTGTAATGGGTAATTGTAACATGGGCGATACCCAGGAAGTTCAGAGCTGGAAGCCTGAGGAGCAACCAAAACTGGTGCCAGGGATCACAAGAGGCTTCAAACCTTTTTTCAGCTGGACTGCTGCCATCAGTCTTTGCAGGCCACAAGAAGTCATGGACATGGTGTTCACACCTGGGCTCCATTTAACTTTCCCTCATTCTCCTTCTTCTGCAACAGAAGAAAGTCTCTCCCATTGCTGTGTAAATACTCCCACTATGGTTTTAGTAGCAGCTGCCACTCCAAACAGTACAATGTTATATCTTCATGGGAAGAGTGTTTGGCCTCCAAAAGCCATTTGCTAGCAACATCTAAGTGGCGTGAGAGGTGGTGCTCTCTGGAGACACTGCTGGGGCAACTTATTCTCCTGAGTGACCACAGCAGGCTGTTAGAAGGAAAGAGTAGGGACCCCTCCAGTTCCTCTGCCGTGCCAAATCTCCTTCCCATTCCTGTCCCCTCTCCCACCACTCACACTTGGAGATCACGCTTCAGGGATGGGCCTGAGTTTGAAAATTTGCACTTGGCCCTACCATTTGGGTTCATCAGTTTGCAGAAACAGAGGGCTGACTGCAAAAATCGCATATGAATTTTCTCCAAGTGTAGTGGGATTTGGATTTCAGAATTTGGTTTAGTCCTAATTCTATTTTAGCATGACAGCTTCTCCATTTAATACTTACTACTGCTGAAAAAAAAACCCAAAAAAAACAAAAAAACCCCACAACCAACAAAGGTCTACATGGCAGGCAGAAATGTGACCTTTTATGCTTTCTTGCACAATGTTTAAATAAAAATATGCAACCATGTCAATATAGAGTGAAAGTTAGTGATGGGTCTTGCTGTGACTAATCCACCCAGTTGTACTGGCTGCTTGGAGTATTGACTCCAGAGATCAGGGCTGGAGTCCCTTCTTTGTAATCGACCTGCTACATAACACTAAGCTTGGCCATGCCTAAACATCTCTGCTTGAAGATGATGCCAGTTAATGCAGCTTTCAATACAGAGATCATCATCTGTAAATATAACATTTGTCATCTAAAAGCTTCAAAAAACCTTTTTATTTCTTGTAAAGAGCGATGAGTATAAGAATGAAAAGAGTTACATTAAAGCTAAGTTGATATTATTATGAACAAACACTAGCTTAAATGAATAATCTTGTAAGCTGCTAGCAGTTTACTTTATTGAAATCCACTGCAAATGTGCTCCAACCCATGATATCTATATGCAAAAGATTATAATTTTTTCCATGTTTAAGTTGAAAACTGTAAATTCCATATTTTTAAGTCATTCAATTTGTTATATGGGGATTTTTTTTTTGTTACTTTCTTGATATTTGCAAGGGCTTTTCAGGAGTAAAGTATCTGTCTCTCTGATTATAAAGAGAAAATAGTTCATGTGACATTAAGCTCTGTTAAATGCATAAAAAAAGCTGCCTGGATTAATTACTCTACCTTTGCTAACATTGAAAGCAAAAAACAGTGATTTCAACTGTTTCTTTGAAGTACAAAGAGGGGAAATAAAGGGTTCAAATATAATAACGCTGTAATGCTATATCTGCGTGGCTACAGTGTCATAAAACAGGATTTAACCAAAACAAGGAGGTGTTCTAACTATAACTATAGACATTACTTCAATGAAGACATTTTCAGCAGTACAGGTTATTTCCGACCATAATATAAATGCAGGATAATTTAAATTAATATAAAAGATCCTTTGGGGGGCCATATTTTTTAATTGCAATTACACAATGAATATTTGATACCTATATTTCGCATATAATGAGGATTAAAATTATATTCCCCTAACAGAGGTTTAATAACAATGTAAACTACCAAGAACTTCATTAGAGGGGCTAAGGGATTAGAAATGAGATTTAAAGGTGGCCAAGGGGAAAATCAGAAACTTCAAACACCTCTCCTAATATAAATCCCAACAGTTAATATAAAACATGAAGAATTGACGCGGACCTCAATCAAAGCGCTAAAAAGGTGCCTTTGAAACCGAGTCGTCGCCAAACGAAAACCCCATAGCTGGGGATGCTGCCCTCACCCCAAGGATGAGCATGCTAAAGCCCAGCTCCTGGTGGGACCTGTGCTCTGCCCCACGGAGGGATGCTTCGCCGTCTCCCTGGCCGGGCTGCCGCCTGCAGCGGAGGAGCACGCAGGGCAGCTCGGAGCGGGGGAATTGGTGCTGCCAGGTGCCCTTGCCAAGGCCGGGGATTGCACGGCGGACCTTCACAGCATAAGCCTCTACAGCTTTCAGTAAAGAGCATGTCTCCTGGGTTGGGAACAAGAGCAGACTCCTAGTCTGCAGCGCAGCCGTAGAGCAGGATGCGCAATGCTCACTGACCTGTGGGTGTATTATGTATTATGCAGCGCATTTGCATTTGCTCCTTCTCCCCAAGCCAGCTGTGAGCCGAAAGCCCGCTCCGACCCAACGGCAGCGTGACCTGCCCGGGGACAAAGCCCAGCCTCCACCTCTCCATCTCTGGCAGGGTCCTATGTGCATCAGGCTGCGCCAAGGTGCCCAACACTGTCTATGGTGGGAAAGCACACTGCCTCACCCCACTTTAGGCAGGCAATTGAGATGCCTACAGCACTGGTGCTGCGGTCGGGGCAGGGGGCCTGGAGATCCTCATATTTTATTCCAGGATTTCAGTCATTCAAACTGAAGAGCCAAGGTTTTCAAAAAAGGAACCTCACACGAGACTCCTAAGTCAGTCTTTGGGTATCTACACAGGTATCAGAAAGCACAAAATCACTGGCAACTCTATTAAGGTTCCATGGCCTTTCCAAACTCGGTCTATGTACTTTGCTAAATACGTCTGCGTGCCAGCGCCCAGTGTCAGGCGCCTTCTTCTGCCCGTCTCAGGTAAAACAGACAGGGCAGCTCACCTCCTTCCAACCCAAACGGTCTTCCCCGACACGAGCTGGGGGCTTCTGCGTGGCACAGGGGGGCTGTGGGGCACAGGGGGGCCATGGGGGACACGTTCCCACCTGCCTCCATCCCACCCAGCAGCAGGAGGTCCCCCTCTGCGTATTTCATGTCAGGATCAGTCTCACAGTAAATAATTATTCCCAGGCCTAAAAGCAGCCAAGGTGTCTCACAGGTTGCCCCCCTCTCCTCTGACAAAGGCTTTGAGGCAGCTCACATCCCTTGAACACATTTTCTTCCAGATAAATAAGTCTGCGTACACGCCTGTCTTTTCATGAGCAGACAGTGTTATTTCCAGCTGCAGCAGTGTGCGTCACTTGACTAAGAAGCTATATATACATAGCTATACATCTATATGTATAGATGTATGTATGTATGTGAGTATATACATCTGCTATATATGGATGTATGTATGTATTTGTGTATTATTTATGTATATACGTATTTGTGTGCATTCACCTGTGTGTTGGGCAGGGCAGGCAGTTCACAGCATGCATCCTGTCCTGCCTCAGCAAATGTCGTCACCTGGGCGCTGCCCAGGTGTCACCTAGATGTGACGTTTCACATCTAGGAATGAACGATATACCTGCAGACTGCAAAGTAGTGCCTCTCTCAGCTCTGATTGCTTTTGTTTTTACTTCTTTATTAATCATCTCCTGCTGATATGTGGGAGGAGATTCTGATGATGAATATGTGTTAAATAATTTGCAAGCATTCGTTTTTTTGTCCCGGTTTTCCAACGTACCAAACTGGCATAAATATTGGCAGAATTTCCTCTAATCCTCCAAGGGATCCATGCCTTGCTCTCCATCCCAAGTCCTAATCTCTCTAATATGTTGTTGGGTCAGTTATCCAAGATGGAGTGCATACATCCTTTCCTGCCTCATTTTCTTTCTTTCCCTTTTGCTAACATTGCCTTTGACAGGAGAATTGCCCCCTCCCTCTCTGCTCATCGGATAAATCTGCATCCCACCCTATGCAGAGGGGAGAATGGATGGAGTAGCTAGATATTTTGGACACGAAGTGGTACCTTTGTGGGTCCCTAATTCACCCTTCCAAGTCTCGTAATTGCCAACAGAGGTCTTTTTTCCTTCTCATAACGTACAAAATGATCTGCCCTTTTATGATTGCCTTGAGAATATCCCACAAAGCTGACAGTGAGGGAGCAGATGCCTCATTCAATTCCAAATAGAAGGAAATCTGTTGTCTCAAATAATCCCTAAATTCAGACACTTTCAGCCAGCTATTATCAAGAGACCACATTTTAAGAGCAGATGTGTTATTAAGGCTGAGAAATGTTATGAGTACTTCGTGATCTGACAAATGAATTCAGGCTATCCAGCATTCCAACATTTGATCTTTTAATAATTCAAAAAATGAAATGGAAACCACCGGGGAGTGGAGGGGGGGTGTCCCTTCCACAAGACACTGACCTGGAATTTTAGGGCTCGCTTACATTTTCGGGAGAATATTGCCAGTGGAGATTTGGGGCGCATATTGCCTACACCAATATTATCATTTCTTCCCTGCGATGGTTAGACATCTGCCTTATGAGTTAATCCGGCATTTTTGCCGCCCGGACTCGTGCTGTATGCCCATCTAATGAAAAGGTTCGTTTGGATACAGGAGCATTTAGAGGCTACTAAAAAGGTGAGTCTGGTTCTCATCTCACTTCGGCGCGTGTGACTGCGCTGCCTGCCACGAAGCGCTTCTGCTTCACACATGTGTGAGGGAGGTTAGACACGGGGACGGGGTCGTGCCCAAAGGGCGCGAACAGTCCATAAAAGTTTGCCTCGCCAATGTAACAGCTAGCTTGCGTTTCACCGGGCGACACGTAAAAATGGCTGGAACTGTCTTTAAGCTGGGGGGGCCCGAGAAACTGCTCATTTTCTCTCCTGCCGTCAAGTTCCTCCCTCCACCTGATGCTTGAGCCGGTGTCCTGGGGGGCAAAGGGAGCCTGGCTGCTTACACGGGCAGCAGGCGAGGAGCGAGCGGCGCCGCAGCCCCGCGCGATGGGGAAGTTCACGAGCACGTGTGTGCACGAAGGGCAGGGAGGCACAGCGGTAGGAGGTGCCGGGGCACTGCTGTCTAGACGGCAACCAAATGAGCAGTCTGGGTGTGCGGAGGAGCTGACACGGCCGTTTACCTGGCTGCGGTAAATTAGCTCGCTCGCCGCTGGCGCTGCCCACAGGACAGCTTGCTGTGGGTTGCTTGGCTCCAGGCTGGCACCGGGAGTGCTTTGTCCTACTCACAGACCCGAAAGGGAGGAAGTCTCTCCCTCACCGCTTAGGTGTCGGGTTTGGTAGCATTGACTTCACAGGTTCCCTCTTCCCCTCCTGAGTCATTTGAGCTTCCAGTACTGTATAGCTGGGGAGGCAAGCAAGCCGTGACAGACATACTGAGCCTCTTCAGCGCCCACAAGCTCTCTGCTCCTATTTGTGCAGCTCCAAGATGCTGAAAAAGTCTGCTGCTTTTGAAATCTTCACCAACTCTGCTGGGGTCACTTTACAGAGAAGGGCAAGCACATACCACCATTCTCAGAGCACTGACCAAGAATCCGCAGCACTGAGAGGGTTAGTGATTTCTCCAAGAAAGAAGCACCAGAGTCGGAATCAGAGGCACTGTTGCATCACCTGGGTCGCACCGCCGCTCCACAAAACCACAAAATACACAGAGCCCTTTCTCATCACATGTCCTGGGCTACACACACCTCTAGGTACTTGCAATAGGAAATCCTTAGGGATGAAGGAAGACAAATCCCTGCAAAAAAAAAAAAAAAATCCAGTTAGAAACTGCATTGCCAGGGACCAGCCCTAGAGCAGGAAAGCTGCAGATAAAGCTTTCAAAGATGCCTGAGCGACACAGATGCTCAGACTAAAAACTCTTTCGTGCACTTCTGGGATCCCTGCTCAGCATTCCCACAGAAAACCTTTCAGGTTTTCCTCAATACCCCCTTCAGTGTTTTCTATTAACTTTGACACTTGTAGATTTGAGGTTGGAGAAGGGGCCACATGACCCCAAATGAGGCAGGGCTGCAGTAACCCCGGGGAGCCTTTAGGAGTGTCTTGCAGTACTCCCATCTCTAGTACGCTGGATTTGCCACTACCGGCAGCAAGCACATGCTGTGTTGGTCCAGGAACCAAAGCCAAACACTGCTCAGACATGCCATCTGTAAAAAATAATGATACTCTCCTCCCCACCATTCTGGGATTTTTACTTCAATTTGGTCATTCTGAGCTTTGCTGATCATTAGAGAAAGCCTCCTGCCCCTAAGCAGGTTTGTTCAAAAAGCGTATTTCAACATCTTTTACTTCTGAGCTGAAAAGGAAGCAGCCTGCATAGAAACCTAGTTTTCCTCACTCAGATAGACCACATTTCAAATTCAGAAACAAAGAGATGCACATGGGTAAGAGAAAGCACATCTTGCAGAGATCATCCGAGAGCTCCTACATCTTTCAGACTACTACCATAAGCGCAACTGGCTGACCACTCCATTTGAGGGAAGAAATGAGAAATTATGAGGGTCACTGAGCACTCCGTGTATCTCCAAGTGCTGCAGTTATTCAACGAGTCGGCTATTGCAGCAGCGACACCAGGAGAAGGGCCACGCTCCTCAGTGGGCTCCACACGCTCCACTGCCTGTGCACTGAGGTGGCTCGGCCGCCACGCGGAGGACGAGTTAGCAAACCCCCCCCCAAAGCAAGACTGTTTCCCGACAGCCGGGGCTGGGGTGTTATCCTCATGTTTGTGATTCTTTTTCACAGGAAGATTGCAATGTGCGGGATTTTTTTTTTTTCTTTCTTTTTAAATGCACATTTAGTCTGAGCAGTAATGCAGGAGATCTGAGGTGCTAATATATGATGTGAGGAAGGACTGAAGTCTCCTGGAGGGGGGTGGGGGGGTCTTTTTGGCAATGATTTGCCTCAGTGAGAGGTTTGAATGAGGAATGCTACGTGCACTGAAAATCACTGATGGGACACACGCACACAGAGGTGAAAGCTTGGTTGGTGCGGGGAGAGAGCTCCCCCTCCTCATGGTGCCCCCTTTCCCCATCCCCGGAATACTTGTCCTGTCCTGGTTGCTCCATTTCCCCCTTCTCAGCAGCCACACGATGCTTCCCCAGCAAATTCTTCTGCGGGTCAGACCTGCTGGTGCACATGGTGCTGCAGGGACAGGACTGGCACATTTCCAGGTTGTATCTAAAACGGATGGGATTTAATGTGTGCACGCGGCTGGATTTGGGGAAGAGGTTAGAAAAGCTACGATTTTCCAAATTGGATTCCTTGCTCCTCAGGACAAGCAGTGACGCCAGGTTTTCTGCTGCAGATGTAACCGTCACGCCGTTGGCACAAGCAGCCCCACCAGGTTGCACCAGTTCTAAATCAGTAACTAAAATAAATAGCAGTACTAGTTAAACTAGTTATTTCTGGTCAGAAAATGAAGATGAATTAGCAAAACAGATCAAATACTGAAACAAAGCTGACAACATTTTAAATTAAGACTTCTTTTCAAGTCAAGATTTTGAAATGGAAAGTAAAGGTTTTAAAAAAGCAAGCAGTAGACGTTTTAAAAAACGAGTGAGCCCCCACACACTAACTTTCCCCCTATATTCTACCACAATAAAAGACACGTCTGTGATCAAAGCCGATTCCATCAGGAGTGTTATGATAGATGTCCTTATAGCATGCATATACTCTTTAAAGATCAAAATCTTCCTAATTGCTTCGGAGGTTTATAAATGTTAGACTACTTTGTCATTATTTGTTTAAAAGGTAAAATGAGGACAGCAGTTTAATTGCAAGGCAGTATATTTGACCAGAGAAATTGTTTTCAGTGTGGTGCAAAAAACCCAGAGATACCTGGATAGGCCTGAGAACAGCACCTATGGAAGGGAAACCTCTAGTCAGTAGCCTTAAATGTTCTGCTCAACATGGTTATATGATACTATTATCACAGAATTACAGAACATTTGAGGCTGGAAGGGACGCCTGGAGGTCATCTCATCCAACCTTGCTGCTTAAGCAGGGTCACCTAGAGCAGATTGCCCAGGACCATGTCCAGACAGCTTTTGAATATTTCCAAGGATGGAGACACCACCACCTCTCTGGGCAACCTGTGCCAATACTCAATCCCCCGCACAGTGAAAAAGTGTTTCCTGATGCTCAGACAGTGCCTCCTGTGTTTCAGTTTGTGCCCAGTGCCTCTGGTCTTCCCACTGGACACCACTGGCAATAGCCTGACTCTGTCTTCTTTACACCCTCCCATCAAATATTTGTACACATTGATGAGAACCCCTCTGAGCCTTCTCTTCTCCAGGCTGAAGAGTCCCAGCTCTCTCAGCCTTTCCTCATAGGAGAGATGCTCCAATCCCTTCTAACCATCTTTTTGTCCCTTTTCTGGACTCTGTCCGGTAGCTCCGTATCTCTCTTCTACTGGGGAGCCCAGACTTGGGCGCAGCACTCCCGATGGGGCCTTAACACGGCTGATTAGAGAGGAAGGATCACCTCCCCTGACCTGCTGACAACAGTCCTCCTGATGCAGCCCAGGCTACTGCCAGCCGCCTTTGCTGCAGGGGCGTATGGCTGGCTCATGGTCAACTTGGTGTCCACCAGAACCCGAGGTCCTTTTCTGCAAAGCTGCTTTCCAGCCAGTTAGCCCATGTTTGATACACACGGCATGTCGCAGAGTGCAAATCTAGGAAGCACTTCACTGTAATTAGAAGGGTTTTCTCAGCTGTAATGTACCACGATACCTTGAACAGCTAGTGTCCTCAGCAGTAGGTATAGAGGGTACGCTGCTTTCTAAAGTGATATATAGGGCAATGCTGCCATCAGTAGTGGGCAGAGTTAAGGTTCACAGAGCTCTAAGGCTGAACCTTTCAAGTATATTTTGAAATATCTTGAAAACTTTGTCTTAGCTTAGAATTTCCAAACTGAATATGAAACAGACTCAACATAGGAGACTGTTTTTTTCCTTATAGTACATATTTGCATTTACAGCCGAAGTGTGTTAATTAAGCATTTGATATACAATTTTTTAGGGATTCCTTCCTCTACATTTTCTTCAAAAATTTCTTGGGTAAATCTTGCTTGCGAAGGGAGACCATCATTATTCTCAGAAAAAAAAAAAAAGGGAAAAAAGTCTGTTCTGTGCAAAGCTCATGTGCTCTGCAGGAGTTTATTTGTGGCAGTTACGATCACAGAAGGAGTTCTGGGTGATAAATATGTCCAAGCCTTCAGTGGCAGATCTTTATCGGTGCTGTAATGCTATACAGTGCTAATGCCGTATTGTCAAAGCATCTGGGTTTTCCCTTGGACGGTGTTTCTTTACCTGTGAACTCCAAGTTACACAAACCCTGTGGCCACTTGTTTCAATATGTAATAAGATTTGGCTACTTTAATGTATACTTAAGATATACGCTTGCCTGAAGGTTCAAATTTAAGTGTCACTACAGTACTGTCCAAAAGCAGTCAGAGTGCTAGTGGGCAAGAGGCCAGTATAAGTAAGATTTCTAACTCTTAGGGGAAGAAAAAATTTAGATAAAGTATCAGAAAAAAAAAATCCTTACTTTTTAAACTTTCGTGTTGTCAGGAAGGCAGTTCTTCTTGACACTACCTTTCAAAACAAAGCCAAACGCCTAGCAAAGGAGTAAATCTATAAACCCTAAACCTATGATTATTCAGGTCAGTCATTTTAGGTTAGATGATGCCAGGGGGATAGAAATTGCTTTTTTACCAGCAATCTAAGTACATCATTATCTACAGCGAATTTACCATCTCCCCATAATAATACCCCATCTCTAGAAACACACTTATCCCTTAAAAACAATCAGTTGCAAATTTGAATATAACCAAATTCTGTAG
>NW_009661370.1:3235121-3255886 GCF_000708025.1 Charadrius vociferus
TCTTTCCCTTCGTTCCGGTTGGTGATGTGTGAATTGGTGTAAAATACCGCCAGGCAGCAGGACCTTTCTGCACTTTACCACAGCCTCCTTATTACGCTGGCTTTAGGTAACGGGTTTGCACCTTTTTTTTGTGTGAAGAGGAGAACTTGCCTTCGCAGCCTTGCATACAGAAAGGCCTGTCTACAGCAAATCAAGTTACAATTTTGAGCCACATTCTGCTTTCCATGTTTGCATAAAACTCCCACTGACATGAATAAGAGTTCTGTGTATATCATGCTGTGTAATAAATAGCATTCAAAACAGAACCTATGCAAAGCTTTCTCACTGTTTTGGGCTACCAATTTATCCTTGTATTTACAGAATATTGATGTAAGCAGATGCCCGAACTGCCTGTCATTTTTAAAATATGCAGAGATGACTGGTGCAGTGGCTACTGACTATGAAACCACAGCAAACTTTCTGGGGTTGTGATCTTGCTGGTCCCTCTTTTCCGCTCCCCCAGGCCACGACAAAAAGTGCCCTGGCCCTGACTCAGCCACGGGCACACACAGGCACGCTCACCAGCTTGGCAAAGGATGCGCAGCTGAGCTCACCCTTGCCTCCACTCACACATCAGTGTCCTCGCAGCTACGTTGTCTCTAAGTCAGGGACGGGGGAGGAAAAAGAAGCGCAACTCCCATTCCACCAGGTTTGATCTGGAGGGGTTGTGTACAGCCCTGTCTGCCTATTAAAAGGAGCAGATCCTTTCTGATCCCTTGGGCTGTGAACCAAAAGCAGAGCAGCAGCTTCCACAGTGGTCAGAGGCAGGACAGAGAGGTTCCTTCTTCCCACAACACACAGACCTCTGACTCTTCTTTATTTCCAGCATCGGAAGTAAGACTTTCCTCTCCTTTCTCCCATCTATGACGTTCTCTCCAAGTTTCTGGGGTTTAATAAGGCAATTGACAAATAGCATCAGCACGGCATAAATCAAAAGCTAAATATTTATGAGCCGTATAAATCTCAGGAAATGCTGTCATCTTTTGTATACCTGTTTCAGAGCTTCAGCGTGCTCGTTACTCGTGCTAAGGGGGCCGGGGGAGAAAACGAGTAACTAAGATGGTTATGACTGCAACTTTCCTTAATGAAAGTCTAATACAAACATAATGAGAGGCGAGTAGGGCACACCAGATTGGTGTATGGAGATTCTCATCAGCAAGCACTGCACTTGGAGATGCCGGGATGGCTCTGCTGGGTATGATACCCAGTTTCCTGATAGCTTGTGGTTATCCTTTGATTAAAGCTCTCCACAACCGGTTTTGGCCTGGGACACAAGCTTGTTCCAGCTGATGCTCCCCCCTCCTGGAGGCCAGCACATTCCCAGCATGTTGCTGGCACCTTCCTGTGCAGTGTCTCCCATGGGGGATGCCAGTCCTGGCAACCCTCACCCTGCCTGCCCTGCTGGGGAGTGGCAGAGGAGCCGAGGACAGGGCAGGACTGCTCTTCCCAGCTGGGACCGACCACCGGTACTGAAAAAATGAGAAATGCTATTCAGCCTGGCAGCAGGCAGCAGCTCATTGACTAGCGTCCTCCAACACTTGACTTCTTCCAAGCCAACAAAATAGCTCTGTGCCTGCAGTCCATGCGTGTGTGTGTGTGTGCGCGCGCTTGCATGCCTGGGTGCATGTAAATAAGCTTTCCGACAGCACCCTGTCTCCACTGAGTGTGCTTTGGTGGTGTGCCACTTCACAAATATTGGAAAAGCCCTGTGGAGCTATTTTATTTTATTTTTGAGCATTGCTAATGTATGACGACATCGTTTCCACCCTTTGCAATTTTCCACAGATGATTTCTACGTTATTTCATGTTGATTCTAAAACCATTTAATAGGGTTTCCACGGAGCTCAGCCATCTCGTGAAGGAAAATAAATGGTTCTGCTGCCCTGAGGAAGCCAGAGGAGGCAATTCTCAAAAAGATATCTGAATGCACGCTTTGCGTTGGGGAAGAAAAGTCACGGAGACAACAGCAAAAAATGTAACGAGTAAATCAGAAATTAATTTCTATGCATAGGAAAAGCCACTTCCAAGTCAAAGAAGTTCTGGCTCTACAACATCTGCAGCAAAGCACCAAGTGATAACACCCTGTACCATTAAAGGAAAGATACAGCAACACACTCGTAATGCTGTCATTGGTGACACGTATTTTAAGAGCTGGACACTTTCAGTCAGTGACTGCTGAGTGATAACAGGCCCTGAGGTACCTGCACAAAACTGGTCGCCATAAAACTTTTTCATTTTCCAAATTTTTCATTTTTAGCTGTCTTGGATGTGGCGATTAATTTTGAAGCCAAGGAGACGCTCCTTTGCATTTCCATGAAAATAAGTCACTGTTTGTATGTTTACTCAGAACGGGATGAAAAATATTTAGTGATTTCCTACACCCCACTTATTGATTGTGCAGCTAAGAAATTTGACATTTGTGAAGTGTGCTTGTGGAATGAAAAATAGCAAATTCCCAGCCTTATTTTTTGTTTTGTAATTTTGATTTTGTTTTTTGAAAGTAAGAGCACGGTATCTATTTCCATCATGTATTTTAATGTGATGTGTTGACTTTGCAAGATCTTTTAGGACGCATGAAAATCCACTTTAATTTGTAAACAAGAGGGAAAGACAGAAGCATATCAAAAATTTAGGGGCAGGGGGGGATATAATAATGATTACAAGTGTCTTGGGGCTGCTGTTTATTATAAGAACTGCCCACAGCTATGTATTACAAGACCATAGTTTTGGCAGCTTACAGCTGTGCCAAACATTAATCATTTGAAGTTAAATTTACCATACTGTTCAGGTTGATTGATTTTTATTTAAAAAAAAAAAATCTGATCCATCAGCTTTGGCCTTTCCAAGAACAAGGTTTGGGAAAAATATGTTGGTTTGCCCAAATTTAAACGTTTTGGCAACTTTTTCTTGGAACCATTGTAGCATTCCCATGCTTTGAAGCAGGGCTTGAAATCTGGCAGGGGATTGGCCTCGACTTCAGGGATGTGCCTTATACCATCTTTCTGAAAATCCACCTAATTTGGCCAACACATGCTTTTGGGAAAAAAAAAATCTCACTTCATAGCTGCTCAGTGGAGACTCTATAGATGTTAACAGATAAAGCCCCCCAAGAATGCCACTATCATGGAGCTCGCTCCATCTCATCATTATCTCCAAGAGACAATAGAGACTGAACATGTACCTCTGTGAAATAACAGAGCACGCCCGAGGCCAGCGTTATGGGAGAGAAGCCAGCCTTTCCCTGTAATAGCTGCTCTAGGCTGAGTTAGAGCCAGCACTGAGAAGAGGGGCCATATCTGTAGTCTACAGGACTATATCCATATGATACCCTCAAGTTACGTTTATGCCGATGGACCTGCAAACATGTCCAAACTCTTGTAGGTGGGTATTCATCAGGTTGCCACTCAACTGGTCTCCAGAGGGGTGGGCAGAGGCTCTGTCCAGGTCTCTGATGCAGGTGACCAGAGAATCGGGACTGCAGATCACAAAACCTTGAGTACTTTCTGCTCAGTCAACTTACTGCCTCGGTGACCTTCCTGGTAGTGGCTATTTAAGTTGGAGGCTTCAAATGGAGAGGAAACAGCAGCTGGCATGAGGGTGGGAAAAGGGATGGAAAGCCTGAAGCAAGGGGTCTTTTGACGCCAGAGCTAGGACAGCAAGATCAACTGGGGTTGGGATTAGCTGGACAAGTAGGCTGGGAATGGGAGCTGGGGGCAGGAAGCAACAGAGTGTAGAAGTGAGTGAGCGGAGGAAAGGAGTTGTGGGCAGACAACGGTTATCATCTGTGGAGCTGGGACAGGAGGAAGGATGGGTCACAGGGGATGATCAGACCAGTGGAGGTGGAGAACAGAACTGAGGAAGGAAGAGAGACGTGGTAAGGAAGTGTTTATAGAGGATGGCCTGGGACAAGAAGTGACAGTGCCAAAGTGGAGATGGAGAGGAGCACCAGAACTGGACAGAAAGCTCAGGAACTAGGCCTGTTGGCCAGTATGAGAAAAAAGGCATAGACCATAAATCAGAGCGCAAGCTGTCAGGGAGAGACTGGATCTAGTGAGGTAAGGAGCCTGGGATAAATAAGTTTGAGGTCTAGAAGGCAAGGGAAACAAGAAGACAAGAATGGGGAGCAGAGAGGCTGTGGCATAAATCGTGCAGAGGGCAGGAGACAGAACAGGACAAAGCGTGGAGGTGAATGGGCAGACCAACCATGACCGGCAGAGCGCATTTCTTAGTAACTTTCTGATAGCGTCTAGAAAGAACAACTGTACTGTTATGGGGGTTCCCAATGGATTTCCAGTTTGAAGAAATATGTTCACAGGAGAGTACTGTAGATGAGACTGCTTTGACACAAGAGACATGGCAGCCAGCATGAGGGAATTTCAGTTTGGACTTCCTTACGGTGTGTGAAGATCAAATAACCAGAAGGCTGGAAGCTGATGGGTGCTTAGGGACCTTTATTGTGACCTGACTGCACTCACTACACCAAAGACAGTATTGCCAGTACCTATACTTGACACTTGAGAAGGGCCAATACCTCAGGGTGATAAGAAATGTGAGGAAAACAGGGAGTAAAAATTTGCAAAGACACCAAGAAGGGTGTGTAAGAACACTCAGGTCATGATATGGTCAAGAGGTCAAGCTTTCACAATTAACAAAAAGGGCAGATCTGTCTAACAACTTGTTCTGTTTGCAAGGCAAAGAGGAGCCATCTCTTAGGGGAAAAAAAAATCAAATGGAAGGGCAAGAGAGACCAAACAAGAGGCATTATAACTTATCAAGTTTTAACAAAACCAATGTAGGTTCAAAGGGCAGGGGAAACAGCAGACTGAGAAGGTCAAGAACAATTTACTTAATATAGTAGAAGCAAAAGGAATTGGCATGAGCCTATTATGAGTGGGGGGGATGCCAACATTGTTAATGATGCGGAAATACCGAGTGCATTTTTTTGTTCTACTTGGAACGAAGTGGGGCAACGTATCAGTATCAAATGAAGATGTGAAATTCCTTTCCAATCTGCAAATAACTGAAGGGTATATAAAATTACTCCTAGAGAGATTAATATTTTAAAATTAGCTGTTTTGGATAACTAGCGTGCAAGAACTGTAAAAGTTTTGCTGAGAGAATCTCTTTCCCACTATTATTTCTGGCAAATATTTGTATACGAAGGAAATCCTGGAGGGATCCTACACAATATAAGGCAAAGCAGATTTTCCACAGTGGATACTAAGATTGCCTATTACAGTCTTTTGTGTAGAAGTCCTGAGCTCCCACGTGCAGGTTGGAGCCTGTCTGGGGAGCACAGAAAGCCCAGGAGCCCTGCAAGGGTCACCCCAAAGAACGGGATCCTTCCCATCTCCCTGTGTAATCCACCATCTATGAAGAGGAATAATTCCACATCATCATCTCTGAAAGGTGTGGTGAAGATGAAGCCCTCCAGTACAAGAGTGGCAAGTACACTAGAAGGGCCTGCAGGAAAGTTAATTGCCCCCGGGGTCTGAGCAGTGTTCAGTGAAGAAGGCACGGGGTCTTGTGCTGAACACAGACACAATATAAATAGCTGCTCATTAAGCGAGCACCACCTGCTCCAAGAGCTGGATGAGGCAGGGGTTCTGTGGGACAAACAGCGCAGGATTATGCTCATGTAATTAAAGACTGCTGCAACGTGCATACGCACAGAGGGGCCAAACCAAAGCTCTGCAAGCCAGCTTCGCAGTGGCCTTTTCTAGCTTCTCAGCGCTTGATTTGGCCACCCTTAGTAATGATCTTTCACTGCAGTTTGTGTGTGTAACGTCATTTACGTAGTCTTTGGTAAGGGACCGAAACAGACTTGGCATTGTGGAACTCAGTGGAACCTCTTTTAATTGCCTCTGAGACATGACTGGTGTGAAGCAAGACAAAAGGTGGTAGAGGGAGTAGACAAAAGGACCTACGAGACTCCTCATATTCCAGAACACACCAGGTGAGGAGTCAGGAAGGCAAAGAGAAAGAAGAAATGCTGAGTGCGATGCTTGTGTGAAAAATGCAACCAAACCCCTCTTTGTCTCCCTAAGACCCCAAACTTGGGGGAAGTTTGCCTTCTGATCCCGGTTCCAGCTCTGTGACTCAGGCTTCACTCCCCAGATCCGCAGTGTGTCTTCCCATTTATCTCTAACTAGGACAATTTCTGAGTCCTATATGAGTCATCGGTGGGTTTTATATAGAAACCAAAGAAGGTTCTTCCAGTCTCTCAGTAAGATCTGCCGTGCTGCCAGGGAAGCACTTTTGGTTGTTCTGACGAGCAATTGTAACTGTTCTGAATTGCCAGAAATACCGTCTGAAGAGCAAAAGGATCGTTTGCCATCTAAATCCAAAAGGGTTTATAATGCAATCTTTGTGTCGCCTGAATGCGCTGATCCCACCTTGCAATCGCTGATATTAGGCTTTGCAAACTGGCCAGATCCCAGTGGGTATAATTTTCAGGCTGGCTAACTCGCAGGGTTCGAGTGATGCCACTCGGGGGCTCGGAGCCAGCGGAGGGGAGGGGGGGGCAGCGTGCGGCACACGGGAAGGGGTCTGAGTCAGGGCTCCCCAGAGCAAGGAGACCTGCCTCCTCCTCGCTCCTTCCTGCTGCTGGAAACCGCTCCTCGCGAGCAAGCCGGGTCCGCTCGCTGACAGCCACCTACCCCGCAGTTAGGTCCTGTCCTTTCTCAGCTGAGACAGGAGGGACAGGTGGCCCATGCCGGAAGCAGTGGCTGCGGCACAGGAGCAGGGGGGGAAACCTGGTCGAGAGCCCAGAGCTGCCGTGTGACAAACAGGAGGGCCAGGTATTAACAGGTGGGTGAGAAGACAGGGGCTGGCTCGCCTGCTCGGGGAAGCGGCCGTTTTACAACCAAGGCGGCAAGGATCACAGGGGGAGCGTGCACGGTGGGGAGGGCATATTTTGAAGAGGAGGAGGAAGGAGCTGTTTTGGAATTGGGTGTAAAGCCATTTGTTTGGAGGGGTGCCAGGGTAGCAGTAGGTGCCCAGAACAAACGCGCGCAGCCATCCCAGCACTCGGAGCCCGCATGCTCGTCCTTCGCAGTACCTAAGTAGGTCAGCCCGTTTCTTCAACCTTTCCTCTTCCCTTTCTCACTTGCTCTCTTTGTGGGAGGTGGCGGTGGCGGTAGCAGAGGGGCTACACCCGTTTTTCACTGATTTCCAACACTGTCTACGTGTGAACAAGAGAAGCGGAGGGAAGCTAAAGCTGCTTTCTTATTAACAGCTGGTGACAGTCCCTTTGCACAGTGCATGTCGCATTTCTTAGCCGAGGTAGAAAGGAGTGAAAGAGGAAGGCAGTTATTTAAAGTTTAACATTACAGACAAATTACAAGGATATTCTGGGGCTCACAGTCCCCCTCAGCACTCCTGCGAGCCCTGGGGCTGGCCTCGCCACACCTTTGCGAGCGACTATTTTAGGCAAGTGTGCTCATCGGGTTCGGGAGGACGACGGCTCCAAGTAATTCTGGGATGCAGGTTTCGCACCACAGGATGCCAGCGGGATCCAGTGAAGGTTATGGACTGTCTAGCCTGAACTCCATCTGTGCCCTGAAGTTTCCTCTTGGCTGGGCACCGCTGAAGGACCAGAAGCAGCCAGTAGGAAGCAGTAGGCACAGGGGCTCATGGGGAATTTAAGCCATCTGAACGTGGCACTCGGTTTTTTAAGACAACGTTTTTTTAAACGCTGTGAACATATTGCACCCAATTATAATTGCGTTATGTACTCTGTGCCGTGCGATGAGTGCATGCCTCCTCCTAGCTATGGAGGGGCAAATCTGACACACATACAACAAGTGCGCTGTTTTCTCCGATGTAGCTTCTCCCAGGCTGCTTATCACGATAGTATTTGCACGCCTCCCAGTAGGGCACTGAACTGTGTGGCTAACATCTGCCACGTGTTGTTTGTTCTGTCCTCCTCTCCCAAGGAAGGAGGTGAGTGTAGTGGAGCATCTTGTTTTTGCAGCACATTTGTTCAGCTTTTGCTTTCCCTGCATGCGGAGCTATGTATTTGTGTTAACGAAAGTAAGGGCACAGAAATGTGTCCTGCCATTGGAAATGCCTTTATTTCAGTAAGGAGAATTACAGCTAATTAAGTCAAATTAAAAAAAGGAAGGGAGAGTTGATTTTCTTTATTCTCAGCATACTCTGTTTGACAAATGGGTCTTAACCACAGA
Organism: Charadrius vociferus; assembly: GCF_000708025.1. NCBI lineage: Eukaryota > Metazoa > Chordata > Aves > Charadriiformes > Charadriidae > Charadrius > Charadrius vociferus. The sequence goes on from NW_009661370.1 coordinate 3,243,347, forward strand.
TGACAGTATTAGCTTCAGCCTCTCAGACAAGGAAATCTTGGCTGCTATTCCCTCTGCCCATTTATCTATGATAAATTTAAAGACACATGTTCCCCATTCCTGGACAAACACTCTTCCACTCTTTTTTCTTTTTTTTTTCTATCTAACAGTAAAATATATTTGAAATCTCTTTATATGTGTCTTTTTTCCCTTTCTTTGAATGGGCAGCCTCATACATGATACCCTCTGTGGACCTTGCCAGACAGTAACACTGGCTCTGGACACAGCTCTGATTTGTGGCAGTTTGGGTCTGCACCTGATTTAGTGGCAAGGGCACTTCTGAAGCCTAGAAGCATGGCCTATATGCACTTCTTTCTCTAGGGCTGTATTTTAAGTATTTTCACCTTCAAGTTATGCTGAGGTTTATTAACAAGCCTTAATCAAGCAAATATCTAGTATTATCCAAACAACAATTCTGGTATTCTAGGGGGCACTGAAACATAGAACAGACTGACTTTTCAAGACTGGAGGGAAAATCTGTATTTTAGCCAGAAACTCAAACGTCATTTCTTGAGTGCAGAGGTAATGTCCTGTGTACTGGGTGTGTGTTTTCCCAGCACTTACAGTTTTATATTCTTTTATTCGAGTCAACTTTTCAGAGATTTTCTTACTATCAGTATAAAAACAAAAACATATCCATGTGTCGCTCTTAACAATAAGTTGATTTACACTTTTTCTATGTGTATTTTGAGATGACCTTATTTTAAAGGGTCAGAGTGGGAATTTCTTTGCTTTAAGCTGAGGCAAAACGCTCAGCTTCTTATAATCTTTGCCACTGCCTTCCAGGCGCTCTGTCTTATCCTGCACTTGCTGGTTTGGTGCTACGACAAAAAGCAAACGCAGGTTCACAAAAGCATTACAGGAAGCAAATAGTGCCCTTAATGCTGGAGGTGTGCCAGCCCAGCAGTATCAAAGCTGAGACTTTCCTGAACTCCATGACGGGGCTCTGGAGAGAGTCAGGATCCAGCCTGCGATGATGGGACTTGGACTCGCAGTGCTTCGGAGACGTGTGCTGGTGTGCACTGTGCCATGTCTCTGAGGCCCAACATGGCGCGTAGGGTCTCTGCATTCAGCACCCATTAAAAGACTCAGCCCCCGTGCTTTGCAAGAACATAAGATTGCAGTTTCCTTGCTATGACTGTTCTTTTAATGTTAAAGTGATTCCAGAGGGGGAAGATAAGACAATAACAGCAAATACACCGAACATCAGGACAGGGACAACATGAAGCCCACTCTACAGTTAACCCAGCGTTGATGGGTGGCCATGAAGCCTGGCCCTGGGCATGCTGTGAGGTGGTGAGGTGGCTTCCTGCCAGGCCCTTATTGCCAGTATCCCTCCTTGCCACATCTGGGCCGGGTGCTGGCCCAAAATGCCCCTCATGGGCCCTTCCTGGTCACCTGGCCACCTGACCGCTGCACCACTATGCTGTGGCTTCCCCGCTGCTGCCGACAGACCGAGGGCAGGAGCCAGCACCGCACTTTGAGCTGGAAGAGCTGGCTGGTGTCGGCTCTCCCCTGCCTCCCACCCCCCCAAAAGAAATTGTTTGTCTTAAATACAGCTTCTTTTCCTTGGGCTGCCACAGATTTTCCACCTCAGTGGCCAACCAACAGCCGGCGAGGGACATTCATTAGCGGCCATGAGGAACACCATCTCTCCCAGCGCCGGGCCTTTCTGGTGACGGAGGCAGTCGGCAGCTTCGTGTAAAATACCAAACAACCTTCCTTGTTTTCTTTGGTTGCCAGGGTAGGAACTGACACTGTCCCCAGCGGAGCACAAGGACTCCCCGTGACACAGTGGGGACAATGGGAAGGTGTGTTTTCTTGACCCGCTGCAGGAAATCCTGTGCGTCTTGCCGGGGAAACGCAGCATTTTCCTGCCCCGTCTGCGGCCGGGCTGCGGCTCCGGAGGCCAGCGGCAGCCTGCCTGAATGCGCCTCTCTTAAATTTTGAGCCTCTCTAAAATTTTAACAGAATCGACTTTATTCGGTGCCCGGGTGGACCCGGGCGCTGTGAACCACGTCCCTGGGTGCTGGGGTGGCACTGGGTGCCGGTCAGATGGGACAGGCTCCCTCTGGGATGAGGAGGGACGGTAAGGGCTGAAAACAACACTGAGCTTTGTGGCTATTACCTGCTATAGTGGACACTGTCTCTCTCTCCTGGCTGAAGCTAAACAGACGATTTCCACTCAGCATTACTGCTGCTGTTGATTAACCGATTTATGTTTTTTTTTAAAAAAGAAACAATTCAGAAAGTGACGCATTACTTCTGCCTGTGGACAGAGGGAACAGCTGAAACGTGGGAGTCCAGACTACAGCTGTGTGACTACAGCTTTTTTTTTTTTAAAAAAAAAAAAAAAGAGAGAAAAAAAAACCCACAACGCATATTTTAGTGAATAAAAACTACTGATTCCCTCTGCTGGTGTTATGGACCTTATTTACTTACCACAGTGGCAGTGGTGGTGTTTGTAGTCACCAGACTATCTGTGAAAAGTGAGACAAGCAGGAGAAGCTGTGACCTCTTCACAACTGGGGGGTGTTTAAACCACAGCAGTCACCCTGCCCGGCCTCCTGCCTCCGCTCCATCCATACATCTGTATCTTCTCCTCTCCTCTTGGACATCACTTAGGGTCCTGGCACACAAAGCAGCCTAACTGCCACAGACACTTGCATCCATCAGGGGAATGGTGTCATTGCTACGAAATAAATATTCACATGGATAAATTAGCCACAGAAGGGCTTCTGCAGCCATTTGGAAAAGCCTCACACTCTAAGATCCATCAAATGTTTAGGGAATGTGTGTGGATAATTTCTGAACAGGAAAAAACAGAACAAAATGAATTTTTTCCTATGGCGGCTGTACAGAGAGACAATGCCATTAAGGCCGGGTGTCAGATCCATCAGAGAAAATGATTACCCAAGACTCCAAACAACCTGTTTACTGACAAGTCCAGGGCGGCATTTTTAAATGTTTCTCTTTTTTTGCCCTAATTTGTTGCCAGGCAGCTATGAACAGGGGCAAGCCCATGAACTTGGTGCACCCTGTGTGCAAATTCCATGCTGTGAGGAGAAGGCTTCATTTGTTGGAGAATTAATTTGCAAAAGCTAACGGGACTGGCTGGAAGCCTCCCTCTACCTTTCCCCTTCTCTTTTCCCCTTCAGAACAGATGCAGGAAGGGAAACATCTCCTGGAAACATTTGTGCCGGAATCGTGTGATTCCTTGCACTTCCAAAATAACCTCCCTTACACAAATGCCTGCGATGGGTACATGCCGTTAGAGCATGAGGGACACCTCCTTGCCTACATGCTGTTTCCCAGCAGCAGCGCAACAAGGCAGCTACCACGAGCATAATCTTATCATTAATCTGCGGATCAGGGACACACGCAGACACAGGCTGCTCGAGAAGGAGAGTGCATATTAGCAGGACCTCACGTAAACAGCTCCACAAAACAGATGTGATACGCAACGTGCCAGTGGACCTAAACATGGGAAACTTTCACCTTGCCCCAGGTGGGTCTGGCTTCTGGTCTCGTCGTCAGTGGACGAGGAAATGTGTGCTGCTTTCCTGGAAATTAGGCTTTAAACCTAGCGGCTGGAGAGTGAGAGCACATAGGAAACAGGACTTTCATCAAGCACTTCTACCGGTGGTGCATACAGGGGTACATCCTTTGACATATCAACATCTAAGCACCAACCTCTCCAGCTACCCTTCCTACTGACACTGCACCCACCCCTGTGCCCAGGAGACGAAGCGCCTCTCAGAAGAAATGTTTGCACAGGGAACATGCACATACATTGGGGTAGAGTTACAAACGCTGAGAGATTTTGTCACTGGCTTTTTGCCCCCCCTCTGGTGTTTCCTCCACTCTCTGCATCTTCTCACTTGCTCTCTTTCGTCATCTGTGCTTTGTCTCCCTCCTCACTGTGTTTTTTTGCTCGTCGCCCCCACCCTTGCCCCCCCTTTCCCCTCTCAGCTCTTCTGCCGCCTTCTGAGGTCCTATTCCTTGGAATATTCCTTGCTTGGAAAATGAATATAAAAACTGCAACCTCAATGGGAAAAGAAAGCAAACAGTTGCAATAAGCAGCTCTTCTTCTTGGGAGCAGTGTGACCAATGATTTGTTCCCAGGGCTTTTGAAATGACAACAGGCATCTTCTCCTGTCTTTGCTGTTGCTGCCGTTGTGTTCCTCACAGCAATGCTTACCAGCCAGTGGAGAATGGGGCCCCCTTATGCTTGGTGCTGCATAAATCATTTTCTTTAGCCTGGGGAAAAAAGAAAAAAAAAAAACACCTAAAGAAGATGAATATGTGATCCAAGGATTTACTGCTCAGATTGCTTTGGGGGTCTTTTATTCCTCGCCCTTTCCTTTGTTTCTCTCCCAGACTGCCTCTCCTGCTGGCCTAGCCCTTCACCCCAGCCCATCACACACATGTCTGGCTGCCCCCATCTGATTTACCTTCCATTTCACTTTGTCCCCTCCTTTGTCCACCCGCATGCTTCTCTTGCTGTCACTTACTCCCTCTCCCATGTGGCCAGATCCCCTGATTGCCTTCTCCATTCTGCGATACTGGGTAGCTTTTCATCACCTTGCTGGTGGAATCAAGAGATGCAAAATATTCAGTGTGAGGTAGACACTGAATGGTTAAAACTTGGCAAAGTTATAGAAAACTGAAAACAGGCTCTCATAGCAGAAAGTGTCAGGTACCACCAGCTCCAGCTAAATTAAATTCTGTCCCTGTAGTGTGTATGCACAGACATTTATATTCATATTTTTAACAGCCTTCTAAACTCTGCAGTTCACTGACAAACCCTTCATGAAGCTATCATTCCTTTTTTAACACCTGAACTTTAAAATGTCACATATAGCATTTAAAAGGACAGGCAAATAACCAAGGAAACATCCTAGCATGCATTTTGCTTCCTCTCCTTATGGTTGATCTAAAGTCCGTGGAAATCAATGGCAGTTTTTCCATCTAGTTCAGCAGAGTTCGCATCCAGTAGGTTGGTTCCTCCTAAAATTTCAGGCAAAAAAGACCCCACACAAATGTGGTTTTTTGAGTTTTCTTTTACTCATATATCTGGCAAAACTGATGTGCTGTCAAATGATCTTTTCAGTGCTAAATATATACCATTAACTACTAATAAAAAAACAGGCTTTAAAAATTCAGCTCTTTTTGGCATCTGTACAGAGCATTCCACTTGATCTCACAAGATGTATGGTTTGCACTAGGATTGCAGTCACAGTTTTCTTGTTAAAGCTGTCAACCGTTCCAGTGTCTATCTTTACAATGCAATTCAAACCTTGGGTAGGAAAATAGGCACTTTTGCTTGAACTATGATATTAAGATCCTTTGCCAGCTCTTTTCTGTATCCATTTGCAGACTACAGCCCCTGTTAAAACTAGGTTGCAACATGAAAACAAGGTAGGGAAGAGGCTGGTCCTTTCTGTTTGAGACACTTCCTCCCAGTGGCAGAGATGCTGTGGACATTAAATGCTTCTTTAAAGATGCTATATTTTTGAAAAAACATTTCGTTAGAACCACTTACAAGGCAAATCTTCACTGTCTCATCTTGTTAGAGTTACAAAGGTAACTCCAGGACAGAACATTGCCTTTTGACTCTCTTAAAATCAGCAAAGAAATTCTCCTGAACATGAGATTATTTGCCATAGCATTGCATTGGTATCCGATTGGACTCATTAGCAGATATTTGCTAATGGCATGGGAGAGGTGGAATTAAGTCAATCATTGTTTTCTTGTGAAAACTGATCATCTTCTAAAGACAAATGCGTAGAGCATTTTTGACAAGCCAGTGTAAATCTTCAGTCAATATTGCACGAATCGACTTTAATGTAGTGACATAAAGCAAAGGGAAAATATGGGTACGGGATAAACATATGTCTTCTAATGCTTAGGCGCAATGGGGAGCCCCCTTATCTGCTTCCATAATGCGCCTTATTATGCTTAAGTAATGGGTATTAGAAGCCAAGCAGTATGTTACATCTCCTCCTACATGGTACATTCCCATACTGCCTAGATACATATGAATCCTGCATGTCACATGTCATTACATTTTCTGAGACTGTATCTCCATCCATGCTAAAAATACACAGAGAGAAAGAGAGGGAGAGATCTTGAGTGTAAGCAACAGATACTTCTGCACAGACCCTTGGCAATACCAAAGACTGAGAGATTTATACATGTGTTTATTATTCACCATTGTTTGAGGAAGAGCATTTGCGAAGATAACTGGCCTTAGGGGTTTTCATAGCAAACGCCCACTAGGTTCTTGCACACGTTTGTTTCTACACTGGATACGCTCAAGCGAAGCCCTCTCCACCTGCCTGTTCATCTACATGGTGGCCTGATTTTTTTTTTTTTTCTGAAGTGCTTAGTTACAGAGCCATTCCCGTAAAAATAACTCCAGAGCTAGCCATAAATACTCTTGCTCAGAAATTCCAGGCAGTGAACAAATCTGTGAAACGCGTGACCTGCTGGTGTCCCGCTCCTCTGCTGTCGAAATATAGGGACCGCAGAGCGCTGAACCTGCTGCGGGGACGAGCCACCTTCCAGCAGCCTCTGCCCTGGCCCCTCTCCCCTCTCCCAGAGAGGGTCCCCGCTGCTGGGCCACCCACCAGCAGCACGGGGTGGCCTCTGGGAGTCCGCCTTGCAACAGGGATGCAAGGCAGACCTTTTGGACCAGACTCCTCTCCTCTCCCCTAAAAAAACAGGGAAAGCATCAGTGGCCTAAAACCCTTCTCTAGCGGCTTTATCGCTGGCGCTCCGGAGTTGGATTCAGTCTTACGTACGAGAGACAGGGGAGGAGCAGCGGTCCCCTGGTGACATGTGTCAGGCAGGAACATGGCACATGCTCGAAGTACCCCCGGTGTCCCGGGCTTTTGCACTTCTGCGTGAACAGCCGAATGGGCAGACCCCTCCTGCTCGGCTGCAGCAGATGGAGCGGTGAGGCAGGCTGCGTGTCTGCAGGGCTGGGCAGCGGAGCTGTGCTCTCGAGCTCCAACTAATGAAGCTGATTTGATGAGCTGATTATTCTTGTGTATTAGTGCGTCGCTGGCATGGTGCTCCACGCTGTACCAGACGCAGAAGGAAGGGTACAACACGGGCCCCCTACCGAGCTTTCCACCTAGGCGAACGGAGCAGACGATCCAGAAAGACGGGGTTCTGGATGACAAGGAGGAGACGAAGCCCCTCTTTGTACCAGAGCACTGCAGCTCTCTGAGCTGGAATGTAGCAGCATTCCTAATTTAGATACTCTGGTTGAATTTTAAGTGGAAGTGAACAAAACATTTGAAAAGCTGTCCCTGTTCTCTCAGCAGGGAGACTTCGAGAATTTTCTGGGTTTGGGGAAGAAATGCTGGCACAAAAGCGGCCAGAGTTTTCCCAGGTAGAGACGTGATTCCTGGAAGCAAGCGCGGGTTTTCTAGATGTGATGGATGTAAACAAAGAGGGGTTGGTTATCAGGAGGTGATTCATGATGGGAGGGATAATGATGAATAGGTGTTATGACAACAACTGCTCTGCAGCTGTAGCTCTCTCCTCCGCCACAAACTGCCAAAAACTCACCAGCTTTCTCCTGGGACCTTCTAATGACGGTAAACAAGGCTTGACAGTGTCCAACACAGAAGGTACATGACTGTTGACCTCCTCATGGCAGGAGAAAATTGGCTAAATAACATCAAGACGTGGAATTGCAGGTACCTGTTACATCTCTGGGTTTTTGCAGACAGCAAAACATCCCCCAGACAACATTATTGCTGGTTTACATAAGCCATTAATTATGTTAATAATGTTTCTACCTGTGCAGTTTCTCCAATTCTAGCTCAGTATTCCTCCCTCAAAATGCAGAAAAGTACCCTCTGGGAGCACAAGGACGGCTTTTTATGTATTTTTTGTTCATTTCCACTCCAAATTGAAGGAGAGCAAGCCCCAGCAGAATTTTTTTCAGGCAGAGTGGCGGTTCTGCTCTTGCTGAATCATCTGTGACAATGATTAGGCAAGAACACAAAAATAAACATTCCTTGGCAGCCAGGCTCCAATCTCCCCTACAAAGTATCAAACCCACCATTTACAGATCAGCCGCAGAGTTTGAAAAATACTGCGCTGGGTCGTTTGGTCTGTGCTTGGCACTGAGAACAAGCTGTACCGAACATGGAGAAGCTCAGCGCAGTCCAGAGGAGGGACCAGCTATGCGCTGGTGATCAGGTGCTCCAACAGAGCTACTGCGTAGCCTCCACCGCGGTATCTGCACGCACGCAGAATAAACAGGAGAGCTTTGCTAGAGGGCCCAACGCGAGGCTGAATGCATACAGAAGTCTGCTGGAAAGCGGGGCTGACAAATGATAGCGTTGCTCCTAATATTTATGTATTCATATATATTTGAGTATCTTTCCAGATTGCCTTGCTTCAAGTGCCTTATTCATGTGAGTCCCACGCTTCACCCCATCCGGGAGGTTTCTGCGCGTCAGCTCCTCAGCTCTGTCATTCCTCATTACAACAGTCACCTATGAGAATAGGTAGAGAAACAAAAGGCCAGATGCACAGCTGCACAGATGAGTGGAGCACGCTGTAACAAAGGAGAGCAACTCTCTTTGGACATAACTAACATGTGCGAACTTGCTTGACTGTTTGTAATCCCATTTCTTGTTGCCTGTTCTCACAGCCATGCTGAATTTAAACATACAGCATTTTCCAGCCGCAAGCATGCTCTTTTTCATATGATAAGGCCTATTGAATCTATATGTTGAGGCATTGAGAAGAATGGGGATTCAGGGAGAAGGAACTATGAAGGGGAAGGAAGGGTGAGGGTTAAGGCAGAGAAGTTCAAGTCAAAGTCACTGAGTTCCTTTCCCTGTTTTAATGGAAATTTTCCTGCATGCCATTGGGCATGCCACTTCACCAATGTGTGCCGCAACTGGGAAATCTGTCAAATGGGAACACCAAACAGCCCACACCATGAGGTGTTGCTGGCTGTCCTTGATGTGTGTTTATGAGTTTATGAGATCCCACTTAGGCTAGCACCATAAAAAAGCTTTTAACTAACCAGGCAGAAAAGGAAGCGGAGGCTCTGAGATCTGGAAACATCAGTCTGAGGATTCACGCCTGGCAAAGAATGTCAATACTATTGCCAAGCTTATTCTGCTGAACTTTCTGTGAGGTGACTTTTCTTGTGTCTACACAACAGCAAATATCCCATGAGGTATGAAAGACCACTGCCATATACCTCCACCACATTTCCACTGCAAATGAAAATACTCATTGATTAAAATTTCTGAGAAGTCATGGCATGGTGAAAGGAGTGGTGAGTTCAAGGAGCAAGAGCAAGGGGAAATTCCAATTTCCCACACTATTCTTAATTGCTTCTAAAGCCCGTGTACGTCCAGTGCCTTTATAGCCAGAAAGTTGTGTTGCACAGAAAGGCTGAGTTTCCCACACAGAATCTACAAACCAGAACCTCATTTATGGCAGAGAGTCACTGGACACCCCATCCCTACCTTGTGCCTTGGAAAGCTGAGATGAGAAGGAGGTCTTCAGGCAGGAGACGGTATCTGCTGTCCAGGGGACCCTCTGCTCTGTAGTGGGATGGGATTGGGTTGGACATGCAGCTGGTCTGCACAACTTGGCTGCCTGCTCCGCGTTTGTGCTGTTGTGACAGTGTAGGACCCCACATTTCAAGGTTGGGCAGAAAGTGATAGATAGCTCCACGAGACACTCTTATCTGAGGTTTATTGAACTGTCTAATTAAATTGCTGCTCTCCAGTCCATCTCTCCACTTACTACAAAGGTTACCTAAGGTATGTCTCAGGGAAGTGTCTTAGGTCTCCTCCCAAAGCTTTGGTAAGATAAAACCAGGTCTGCATGTGCAACAACCCCTGCAGTGGTTAATAAGCTGGGTGTGCTGTGCTCATCTTCTTGTGCCTTCAGCTGTGCCTTTCTGTTTGCCATACATCCCTCTTCCCCTCCTTCTTTCTCTCTAGCTCCTTTCTTTTTCATCCCTTTTTTTCAGGGATGAATATGTAACTGCCCATCTTTTCATAAAGGGGTTATACAACACCTAGAACAGCACCCAGGCACCCAATGCCCTGGTCCGTGCTGGAGACCTCTCAGTGCTCCTGCAGTCCCTTAAATCTGACCATCCAGAAGCACCTGTTACCAACCTCTCACTCTGAGTCAGCTTCCTCTACCATCATATGCATGCAAATTAAACATATTTTTCTGCACAGGCCATTGAGAATAACATGAGTGCTTATTTTCTGAACCATGCTATAGCTTTCTTCTTGGTAAAACAAAGTTAAAAAAACCCAACAGTCATGCTCACTTTAAATGACTACTGAAGGAAGGCCTAATGGATAAATAAGGGATTTCGTGGCTGTGAAGGTGGCACCTTTCAATGACAACCCATGATGAAAGCTTTGGGAGTGATGACCTGGTATGGCAGCACATTAATGTGAACAGCCTTTCTCCAGCTACACGTTTTATGACAGGATCTGAAGAGTGAAGGATTAAGAATATATTAGTTATCCACTTCTTTTTGGATGAGTTTCTTAATACAGTAAGGCTTAAAGGCAAGCTGGTAGGGTGCTGTGAAATGTATAGATATTTATGAAACTGAGCAAACCTAAAAGGCTGCATTTTTTGAATGTGACTTGATATTTTTCTAGCGCAGTTATAAAAGAGAAAAGATCTGCATTTGGATTATTGTTTTGGAGACTTGTTGCTTACCTAAATCTTGCGCCAAACCATTTCTGATGTGGGAGTTGGGTGGGAGAAAATTCTCCTACACCCCTTTTGCACCCCCTCTGCCCTGTGCTAGAGGTGGGGTGTTGGTGAGAGTTGCCAAGAAAATGAGTGGCAGTGTTTGGGGAAGGAGAGGCAGAAACCTAAGCCGGGACACCTGGGAGATGCTCTGATCCAGCACACGCACCTCTCTGGCAGGATGAACCAACATACCAGGAATGTACCTGTGCCTCCCCTTTCCCTCTTCTTGATTCCTCCAAACCCAAGTTTTGTCTTAAGGGAACAACCAAGCCCTAGAAAATTTTACTCTGACACCCTAATTCTGAATGTTGGGTTTTTTCTAGGAAAGGAGGGTAAATGAAATAGAGCATGAAGGACACTACACCTTAAGTGGGGCAGAAGCTTGCATGAGAGAAGATTAACACTGGAGAGCTGGCTAGGAAAGGACCAGAGTAAATCATTTCTGTTCCTCAGAAAATTAAGCATATGCAAGGAGTAGCAGACAGTGACTATGGGAAAACCTGTCAGAACAAAGTAGCAGCCGTCCATTCTCTCCTACCTACAGACGCAGTCAAACGCACAAGAATGGGATTGGGGGTTGTTCATAAATAGTCTGGCTGCTGTTTGTCAGAGGCAACAGTTGAAATGTCCGTGCACAATTGCTACTTTAGCATGTGCTAAAAATGACAATGGCATCCAGTTGCAATGGCCCCGCTGAGAACTGTCGTTCCAAGTCACAGTCATAAAACTACTAGTGGGTGGTCTTCATCTCCGCTTGTCCTCATTATCATTTCATTGTGTTTCTGTGGCCCACTGCACCATGGCACTCCCTGCATTTTAAAGCATTTCATTGACGGGGCAGTTTGACATTCATATTTATATGTCCTTGTTGTATTGCAGTGGTTTCTCCTATTCTTGGGATCCAAGCCTTTTGTGAAATGGTGCGAGGAAGATGTGTATTCAGATCTTGGCCCAATGAATTGGGTATTGTCAGGAAATAACAAAGTATTGAGGATTTAAACATCTTGGACCCTATCCTGCTGCTGCTGAACGTAATACACAGGTTTTTCTTGCCAGGGACTGAAAGCAAGGCTGTGGAAGAGGTCAGATGGGCAGCACATACCTGGTTTGGGGTTCAAGAGCAAACTTACCGGGTTACAATGTTAACAGGAGGCAGCCTGCTCTCCTTCCTCCTCTGTCAGGAGTGGACAGCAAAGCTCCTGTTGACTCCAAAACCAGAAAGTCCAAACCCTATAATATATCTTTTATTTTCTGATTCTTCTTTAACATGCAAGTCAAAAGTTAAGCAAAGCCTATGTGCAGCTCAGTGACTGGGCAAAGCTTGATCTGTAAAAGCAAAATGTTTGCCAAACCTGTGGAAAATAAAACCAAGAGAGACAGCTTACACAGTAGAAAAAGGAAAAAAAACCACCCTACTATTGAAACCTGAAGATTTACTTCAATTGTTTTACTGTGTGCTCTTGGCTGACGGCTCCTCTGCTTCAGGAACTGGGTCCAGAGCAGAGGATTTGTCCGCTCCCTCCGTTCCTCCGGCAGGACGGCCGGAGGGGGGGGCACAGCGGAGGCTCGACACACGCTGGGCTGCCTTTCCCTAGCTGGAGAGCAGAGTAAAGTGGGCAGGCGTAGGAGGCACGTAGGGCTTCTGCCATTTTGCAGGGCCAACATGTACATAGCTGGCTTGCTGTGCGGCAAATACCCCGGCTCTGCATACATCGGGCTGCGCTACAC
>NW_009661370.1:3255980-3259725 GCF_000708025.1 Charadrius vociferus
CTTCCGACTTTCCAAGTTTTGCTTGTTCCAGGCACATAAAGGAGCAGCTGCTGCTCATGTGTGCATGCGTTGTTGCCCAGTGAGGAGTTGAGGATGTGTCTTGGCAAATGGCAAGAGCCTTAAGTTTGCAGGTAAAATGCCACAGAAGGGAAATGAAACAACAGTCCCAACTGAAAACGTAAGAAAGCATTTGTTTAAATGCTCTGTGGATGACTGTTCAAACTAGGGGAAAGTATGGCTTGCAAATCAACCAAAAGAATGAATAAAATATCTGACAGGAGCTTTTCCCAATTTTTCCTTAAAAAAAGGAAAACTTCTTGTGGACAAGAAGTCAAGGGGCTGCTTTTAGCCCAAAGACCAGTCTGCTCCAGAAATGCCCCTTCCTGGAGTATAGCTTTTAAACCTGACCACCACCTCAAAGCATTAGTGAGAATGCCAAAACTGTCAGAAGAGCCCTTAGCCCCACAAGATCATAACTCCCTTCTTTACCCAGAGAAGAGGACCATGCAAGAAGGAGGTGTGCAGGCATCTTGCATCGCTCTTCCAACGTGCTTCAGACCTGATCTGCAAGCTTTCAGAGCAGGATTCATCCCCTGTGCGCCCTCAGTCCTTGGCCTCAGCTATTGGTGCCAAACATGAGAGCGACGAGAGCCAAGTGGGATGACAGCTTTTGTGCTGAGCTCCTTGGCCCACCAGAAACTGGACGGTGGGACAGCAATAAAGATGGCTTTCTCAACCATTGTGCCTAGATCCACAGCAAACCACCAGCAGCAATAACTGAATCCTAGAACTTCATGCTTATAAAGCAACAACCTGAGATGGAAGAGGTGGATCTGGACATGGAGAGTGGGCCAGTACGCATCTCTGTGGAGCATCTCTGACATGCTCCAAACTCAGGGCAGGAGAGCCCTGCCTAACACTGCTCTGTGAGACAAGAGTCGTGAGCAGCAGAGCTAGCAGTAGTAATACTACTTGTTTAAATATTATTTGCCATGGTTGTAGCACTTCTGTTGGTGAATGATTGATGGACCAGCTGGAACTGCATTGAACATATTCATTAAGTTTTTTGGTATATTTTTGCTTTTGGCTGTCAATGGTTTAGACTCATTATTTTCATCTTGTGCCTTATTTATGAGCTGTTTGAGTTGACAGTTTCCTATTTGCCATTCACCCCTCATGGTATTGAGTTGATCACCTAAACCACACAGTATCCCTTCTGTTTCCCTCTGGGTAGGTGAAACTTGTCAAAGAGAACAGTAAACAAGGAATTACCACCACGAACACATAAATATTTGTGGGTTTTGTGTGAATAAGGACATTGCAAAGAGCAACCAAGCACTCCAACAATAGTCAACCCTCACTTACCCGATGAAATATCCAGAAGACACAGCATGGAATGAGAATTCAAATGGAATTTAAGCAAGTATTCACCAGTGTCGTGGTTTAGGCCAAATCGGCTACTGGGGACCTGGAGGACCCCAGATGGGACCGACAGATGCTCTCCTCTACCCCTCTTCAGAGAGAGGGGCAGAGGAGGAAAAAGAGACTTACGAGTTTAGAAGGAACTAAACTACTTTAATGAAATATTAATAATAAAATAAGAAAAAAAATAATAATGAAATATATACAAAATCGTATCAAGCTCCCGAGATGACAATCACGACACCGGCTGGCACTGGGGCAGTCCCAGGCTGGACTCAGTGACGGACGGGAACTGGATTCCGGATCTGCATTCAGGATCGGGATCGCAGGCAGACAAACAGAGTCCTCCTCAGACGTCGCCCATTGCAGGAAGAGAGGGGCGTTGACCTTTCGATCCCTCAGCCTTTATACTGAGCATGAGGCAGATGGGATGGAATACCCTCGTTGGTCAGTTTTGGGTCACCTGTCCTGTTCGCTCCTCCTTGCAGGTGGGACCCCACTATGCTTTTCCGCTTCCGACCCTCCAACGGGGCAAATAACAAAGTTGGTTGCCCTTGGGTGTGATAATAATAAGTATAAGCAGGAGCCTCTCTGCATACCGTGCCCGGGCATCAGCTATAAAAATAGGTCTTATCGCTCTGAGAGAGTGAACATTGTCTGCACAATATGCTGTTAATTTCAGTTGTTAGAGAGGCCCAGCTAAGAAGCGAAGTTACTGACCAAAATTGGTTCTGTTTTACCTCAAACCAGGACAACCGGTCCTGGTTTTCAGCACTTAACCTGCTCTGTTATTTGGAGCCTCAGCCTTTGGTCATGTTGGAGTCTTTCTTGGAGAGACTATTAGCTTGTATTTTTAATGCTAGCGTGTGATTTCCTGATGAATTCTCTTACTACTCATGCAGGAGAGGGGAGAGGTTCACATTAAGAAGCCTAACCAGTTATTTGGTTATTATTTTGGTCTGTAATGTGTGCTTTTTACCGGACTGAAAAAGAAATGCATTTTAGACAAGGTTCTGACCTACATGCAAAAATGAGACCTGACATTTGAAACTTATTAAGCGCTTTAATTTAAAAGGCAAGTGATTTCATCAAACGCATGTAGCTTCCTCCCATACTTGGAACTGCACGGGTGCTCAAGTCTTTCACCAAACCGGGAGTGTCACTCATTTTAAAAGTGAATCGCTTCTCCTGCCCAAATAACCTGCGAAAGAGAATCTGTAACAATTCTGTTGTGATTTAACTTTTTTCCCCATGTTGCTAACAAGAAAAGGGGGGAGGGGGGAGGTGCCAGCCATTAGACCAACATATTTGACATCCTGCCTTGATTCATTTAGGAAAGGCGGCAAGAACATGAGATTGTAAGAGAGATTTTTACAAAGGATTGCGAAAAGATGAATCTTGGAAGAGATTGCACAAGAAAGGTTGTTATAAATCATGTGCAGAGACTGTCTATAGACTGCAGGGAAATATGGAAAGAAGAGAAAAGAAACCTTTTCCTAAATACGGAAAAGACAGGTTTAAAAAAAGAAGCAAGGGACACCAGAACACTGCTGCTTTGAATGTTGCATTATGTTTAGTTGGATTTCGTGTAACAGTATGTGTCACTGACGTGACTCCTTCAGCATATACATAAGGATAAAATTTTGCACGGTGGTATTTTACATTGCATGTAGCAAAGAGAAAAATAGAAATACCCTTTCAAAAAAGTGTTGGGTTTTTTTTTTACTTTAGTTTTCTTTTGTCATTATTGGTACTGGAACTTCTGCCTGTGGATCCTGTTGTAATTAAGGGAGGTTTTGCCGTGCATTGTCCTCAGTGCCTGGCTGGCTGCTCGGCGGCTGCTCTGCGCACTTAGAAGCACTCAGCAGGGAAACAGGGTCATGTTGGGAATCAGCACGGACAGCTGTGACCCAGCGTTGCCCAGTACCCAGCATTACCGAGAGGGCCCAGTCGTAGGCGGGCGAAGTGCCCTGGTCCCCAAGCGCCATCACCCATATTGCTGTATGTACACTCTGATAGGGTGCCAACATGCTCCTCACGCTCCCCCGTTCCCTCCAGCCCCATCCCACCCAATTTCTCCAGGACGCCAGGTGCTCGCACCTCCCCTGGCTCAGCGGGAATGTTGCTTCCCAAGAAATCAGGCTGCCCCAAAGGCACTCATCCCAAGATGAGGGAAAGCAGCCATTCCTGGACAGGCTGGGCGCATGGAGGTGCAGACACCGGGGTCCGGGGTCTGGAAAGGTTCCTTCCAAAATGCTAGGAGTCACATCGTGTTTTGAAGGCTTAATTTGGTAACTGGGCAGCCCCACCCCCCACCCCCCCC
>NW_009661370.1:3259861-3263896 GCF_000708025.1 Charadrius vociferus
GCCTCCCTGCGCCCCACTCTTCCCCCACCCTCCCCGGGAGAGGCAGCTCCTGCCAGGGGGGTGTTTGGGTGCCCAAACCCAGGCAGAAGCGTGGCCGGACTGGGTCTCACCAGCAACACCTCTAGCACGACAGAAGCCGACAGCAGGTGCCACAGCAGGAGATGGGTACAGTGCTTCCCTGCTGCGCCCTCCCAGCCTTCGGGACTCTGCGGGTGGGAAAGGCAGGAAAGCTGTGTTCACAGGCACAGCTCCCTCCGTGTCCACCCAGTCTCCGATTTTGAAGCTTTCCTTCCAGGCCTAGGCACAAGTCTTGAAGTGACCCCAAAATCATATGGAACCTCAGCGTTCAGAAGCACCAGCAATTCTTTTGGTCGTGCAGATGTTTTTGGACATAGTCTTAATACTAGACTACCACCTCTTCAAAGGATGCCGCTTGAAGGAAGGGAAAGCAAGTGTGGGAATGCCTAGGTGGTCTGAAGAAACCTCCGGCGCTGTTTTGATACCAGCGGCGGCATTGCATTTCATTCTGAGAGGAATATTCATGGCTAAGCTCTAAGCCTCTGATTTATAATGGAAATACTGATAGATCCAGATCCATTTGCAGATGCTATTATAATGTTTCATCCTGGGGAGGGGAGGGGGAAGGGAAACAGCCTCCTTCCCTTTTCATTTTAAATATCGGTACACTCTGATATTGGTTTCATGAAGCATTTGGATGGGTCCTTATTCACAAATGAATAAAAATGAGTAAAGTCCTCAGAATCAAAGGTAAGCCAAAACTGGCACCCATAAGCACAAGGCAACCCAGAGAGCCCATCTGCAGCCAAACCATGCAGCAGACCCAGACACAGCTTAAAGGCTGGCAACAAGACCGCCTGCAGAATCTGCCAAGGAGCCAGATGCTGTTGCTTCCCAAGCTTGGCATGAGGGTTCCTGATTGCCATCCAACAAAGAGGAAAAAGAGGAATGATATAATGTGGTGGGATAAAACACATCCCACCTCAACCTCCTTTATTGCTCATTGAAAAAAAATCGTGGAAGATACTATTGGAAATGTAACATTGTTTTCAAAAATACATACATTAGCCGCAACAATGGCCTTGCCAAATGGGAAAAGTAGGAGCTATTTAAATGTATGCGCCATTTAAAAAAAAAATTAAATCTTCATATGCTGTGTTTTGGGTATGGATGTCTTTGTGTCTTTTGTTAACTGTTACAGTGATAACCACTAAAATGAATACAAGTGTGGCAAAAAGCTTCCAGTTTTTTACAGCAATAGTTCAAAATCCCCTGTCTCGGCACAGCTGTCTAGATCAGATAGATCACGGTGATGGCTACCGAATGTAAAGAAGCCAGGTTTGTAAAATGAGGCGCAGAGAAATTAAAAAAGGAAACTCTAAATAAAGATATATGCTGAGAAAGACATTACAAAATAAAAAAATATATCAAGGCATAATACAGATAAGGGCTCTGCTTTTCCACAGTTGCACAACTTCGTGTTGATGTAACTTGATTTCATTGGTGTCACACCTGACGGAAATCAGAGTAACGCTGTGAAGTATTTGGCCCAGGCAATATAAAAAGAAGTCATGGGACTGTGCACCTGAGGATGTATAAAACCAAGAGAGCACCATCATGTGTGGCAGTGGAAAGGATGAAGCAAAATAAATAGGAAAATATCCATACAATAATATGCCGTAGGTAGGTAAAGAAATAAGAAGCAGTAAAAAAGTGATGTAAAAGAAGAAATAAGAAAATACTGTTAGAGTTACCTGAACAATAACAGCTGTTATCATTACTCATCATCCTATTATTATTTTTTGGAAAATACCGGGTGGTTCCATAAATGATACTTCAGGGCAGCTCAAACGTATTTGTAAATCCAAGTCAGTTTTGCCAGAGACTTTCAGCCTAAAGAAATACGTCAGAACATGGTAGACAAACTGGTCCTATAATTTCCATTGCCAGCTGTTTTAGCATAGTCAAAACAATTCAAGCATCCGTTAAAAAACAGGAGGCTTCCTATAAAATCAAGGACGCGGGATCCCCTTTTATTCAATAGCACAGTGGTTAGAGCAGTCACTGAGGACAAGGAGACTCAGCTCCAACTAAGCCTGTAGTCCTGTGTCTGGGGTGTTGTCTGAACAGGGCTGTGGCGCAGCTTCAGATCTCTTCTGGGCACGGGCGAATATTGAATATTAAACCCGAGCCCTCCCCGTTAACAAAACTACTCTGGTTGCTGCGATGCTGGCTCACAGGAGCACTTCTCTCCCGTTCTGTCATCCCAGATTTTATGTCCCTTGGCTTTCATTAGTATTTTTTGTTGTAATTATTTTATTGTAATTGTTTTGGCTTAGGAGGATGTTTCATTGTCTTTACATGAATCAAATTGCTTTTAGATTTTCTTTTTTAATTCTGGTCTGGTTTTGGTCAGTCTAACCCATTTTAATTCTTTATCAAATCCAATTATTCACACTTTCATTACACACATTCAATAACCCAATTAGTTGCACAGTCCTTCTTACAACACTTTCAGCAGGTTAAGTTGAAAATACTTGGTGAAATATGAGGTATGGAAATATGTTTATTGTAAAGCAAGAATATAAAATAGTGAGAAGTATATTGTGAAGTTACATACTAAAAGATGCAAGGTTCTTGGTGCATCTTTCTAAGTTTCAAACACATATTTATATTTACAGAGCGCTATCTGTGATAAATTTATTGTATGTGTAAAATCCCCACTGTTAAGAATTTCAGTGACAACCACATTTACGGACTGGGAACTGAAGAACTGTGATATCATGAGAAGGTGTGTCTCAAATTGTTTCTCTCACCTTTGCAAGCCACTGGGAGATGCTTCCCTTTCTGGACATGGACATTTGAGACTAGTAATAAGGAAGGCTTCAGTTTGAAAGGCTGCTATGTGTTTTTACAGCTGACCACTCCGGAGTATGTAGCCTAAAAAGTATATATTATGATACGTTTGTTTCTTGATCAATATAACTCTCTTCTTAGGGGAAAACATTGCCTACTGCAGCAATATCATATCATGATATCATATTATATAATGAATTACAGTATTACAGAAAACCCAGGCACTAATGAGCACTGAAGACTATAAGCAGGATGGCCCAAGATTTTCTATTCTAAAACCTTGCTTTGTTATGTCCTAACTTGGCTGAACATTCACCACTTGAGGTAAAATTTTCCATGATGCTTGGCTGTCTCAGCCTGATAATTAAGGTTCTTGTTTTCCTAAGTTTTAGAAAAAAAGCTCCTTCCTTAAATAGGGCCATTTTCTCATGTGAAATGAGTTCTTACATTAATTGACTGGCTTAGGACTTCTGGTCTTTGATGGAAGGAATAGGAAAAAAGGTCAGCTCTCTGAGATTTGATAACAATATGGTGTATCGGCAAAATGCCACCCCGTCTGACCATGTTACAGCTTTGAAGAAAGCAAGTTGGTTGTGTCTGGCAGAGATGGGCTGGAGGCAACACCCAAGTCCTCTGACCTGAGCAGAGGTCACTTTGGGGTGGTGTGCCCACATCCCACTCCCTCACCCTTGCTCTCCTGGGGTGCTGCTGCTGCCTGCAACAACCTCCCCTTTCCCACTTTGGGGAGCAGGAGCCGCCTTCCCGGTCTCCAGCCCTACACAGGAATAATAGGAAACCTTCTTTCTAGAGATGTTGAGGCTGCAGGGGCAAACAGTGGCTTTCATGATGTGATCACTTGCGCTCCTCCAGCTGCCTCAATCACTGCATGGGGGCTCATGGTGAGCGCCCTACAGCTGTGCCAAGCAGCGGCCCTGGGGGTCGGGGAACACCCTGTCCACCCCCTGTGGCCGGGAAGAAGTTGCAAGGAGGTTCATGCAGATCCTGGACCCGATCCCCAGCCCTCCCTGAGAGAGTCGGCTGCTTCGGCAGAGCAAGTGTGCCTGGGAGCCAGTGGAGGTTCCTCCGCCAAGGACTTCTTGGCCATCGAGGCATCCCTGGCCGATGGAGCACCTGGAGAGCTGGTGCCCGCCGGCAGGAGCC
>NW_009661370.1:3264072-3266081 GCF_000708025.1 Charadrius vociferus
CCCACTAGCAGAGGGGCAAGCAGGCTCCGGGTTATTACCAGCTTCCCTGGAAGCTGAGCTGAGGCGCGGGCCAGGGCAGGCAGGCAGCCAGACCAGCACCCTGGGAGGCTTCCTCAGCTCTCCTCGCCCACCTCTTTTGCTCCATCCAGTGGTGAGGAGCCACCTTGGAGCCTCCAGGTTTTGTGGCTGAGGTCAAGAGGCACAGGATGTCTCAGCTGCCCTGCCTGGGTTGCCTGCAGCTCTCAAAGAGGATGCCCTCGTCTGCCCCAGGTCCTCCCCAGGTACCAGGGTGCCAGGAGCACACACAGCCCCTCCATTGCCTCCGCAGAGAACGGCTGGCTCAGGGCTCCAGCACACCTCTGACCGCAAGACACCATCGCTGCCATACAGCCCCAGCTGCCGAGGAAGCAGCAGCAGCCGGGGACCCTCGCCTTTGGGTACCAGCGCTGCTCTACAGCCAGCCAGCTGCCTGTCCAAGTCCTCCCTGGGGTGGGGGCAGTGAGAGGAAGGGGCAGATGATTTCCCCATCACTTCTAGGAAGAGGCAGAGCAATGGGGGGCCGAGGCCAGGAGGACCCCTTCACTTCAGTCTGAGCCCAGGGGGAGTTTTTGGAGCATCCCAGGGGGAGGGTTTTTTTGGAGCATCCTTAGTCCAGGCTTGCTGGAGCAAGCCTTCAGCCCCAGGTTTCCACCCATACCCAAGGCAAAGGCAGCCTGAAGGGTCTACTGACTATAACCAGAGCAGGTCCTCAGGTGCTCATCACCAAGGACAGCGTCTGGCCCCCTGTGGTTTTTTGGGGATATTCTTTTTTCTTCATCTTTTTCTTCTTCTTCTTCTTCTTTTTTTTCTTTTTTGTCTTTGACATTCATGTCTATTTTGTCAAGGCTAAAACCAGAAAACCTGCATTCTCACAGTAATTTACATGTTGCCTAAAAGAAATATGCATTGTCTCAGCAGCAGGGACCCAGCAGTAAAGAGTGAGAACCTTCAACACCCTCCTTCCTGGTCTGTCCTCTCTTACCTGGGGTGTTTTGATGCCACAGGATAAAAATAAATAAAAGCAAGTACTTCCACTTCCTCAGAGCGGAGCTGATACGGCAGTAGCTCACTGGATGAGAGCAGCTCAGACCTGAAAAGCTTTCTTCTCTGTTGGGATCACAGCTTGAGCGTAGGCTTGTTGTGTCGGAATGGGCCTACTGTACCCAAACATCTGAGCTTTCTCCAGCTCCTAGAGGAACATTTTATACTCATTATACATGCAGCAGAATTTCAAAATATGTCCCTGGGACCAGAATGCAGGAGGAGGACATTAAAGGTTAGGAGGTAGTAGGGGAAAAGCAAAAGGAATGAGTAATCTGGAGTTGCCTGATAACCCTTCGAGGCTTAGCCAAAATTAACTGTATCGAGCTGTCGTGAAAGGGGAAGATGTGCTACTTGACGTATTGTTAACAAAGAGAGGATTTTATTGCTTTAGGTAGCTTTTAGAAGTAAAAAGCAGAGGATCAGCTCCACATCCCAGGTTTCAAAATGTTATGATCTAAGCGCAGAATTCATCACTGCCACCGCTAAGAGATCATACATCCTGGAGTGTCATGAGCCATCCGTGATTTGTGTCATTGCAGAGGATGATAAATCACTGCTAAAGACATAACAAGCAGCATCATCGCTGCAACACAATAGATCATGATGCATCAAGATCTTTGCTAAAATATTATTTACAGTTAGCAGGGGCTTGGAATGGCAAAGCAGAAGCTGATATTAATCTTCCCTGCATTGTGCCTTTGTGCACACTAAGGGCCCTGCCCTGGGAAAAATGGGATCTGGAACGTTCACTGATGCAATAACCACTGGTTGTATACACTGGGGCTGAGAGGGATTAAGTACATATATATATATTTATGGAGAAAAGGAGCGACAGCAAGAGCAAGTGAAGTCCCATTCTTCAGAGCTTTGCAAACTTGATGATTACGCTGTTTAGAGCCCATCTGTAAATGTAGACATGTAAAGGT
>NW_009661370.1:3266147-3276904 GCF_000708025.1 Charadrius vociferus
TTCAAAAAAAAGCTACAAAGGTCTGGAAAAGTCTTAGGAGTTCTTCCAGATCTCCTCCTATACAGCACGTGCAAAGACTTAAACAAAGGAAGTTTTACTCCCAAAACTGCTTTGGGAATCACTTTAACAATTTAACATAATTAATATTTTGGGGGGGTTGCCTTAAAAATAAAATTATCCAAAAAAATACGTACCCCCAAACCCCCTCAAAACCCCAAAAACCCCAAACCCAGACAATTCAAACTTCTGAAAACTGCTACCAGCTATTTTTATAGGAGACTCTCTGGAAACAGACTCTCACTCTGTCAATCCAGACAAGTGTTTCTGAGGCACTGGGGACTGTGTGTTATTTCTCTTTCTTATGCAGGACATTGCTGATTTAGGTCACATCAACAGGACTAACAGTTCCATTTAAAGAAACGCTGAGATGGGTAGAAAGTTGGGTTTTTTTTAAAAAAAAGACTTCCTGCTGGAAGGAAATCTGCATTTTCAAGCTGCTGATGACCTTTTTGACAACAAAAACCCATAATGTTTTACAAGAGTCTGCTCAGCTCCAGCCTTACCCTGTCAGCGCAGGAATATTACCCACCTCCTGCCATCCTAAAGACAAAAGACACAAGTAAAGTGCCTTTCAGTTTTATATCAGTTACTCATCCTGTGTTTGCCTCATGATGTGAAGCTGAACCCTCCCACAGACTTTAATTGAGTTAAATCATTGCCAGAACCTTTTAGGCTCCCTCTCGCGCACCCTTCAATGTGTGCATCTCTGATGAGGCGTGTGAGCGGGGACGCGCTCCCAGGACATCTGGGCAGCAAGCCATCTACCTGTGGGCTCCAAATATTTCCATCAACTATATTTGACTTGAACATTTCTTTCCTGTTTAGGCGATCATCAAAGTTGGGGAGGGGAATAGGGAGGAGCCACGAGCAATTTACTGGAATATATACAGGCATTCCCCAGATTTCCCATCCTCCTCCTTAATTGGATATTATCCCTCATTAATGACTCTGTCAGAGCCTGTAGAGTACTAATTGTCTGTGGTTCCTCTCTCTTTCTCTCTCCTCTCCCCTCCCAGAGATTAGTCTTTTGTTCAAGTTCATGAAGTTTAATTTCTGTTCCTCTCACCGAGATGGGCAGCACATCCAGCCTTTGTTCCACCAGAGCCCTCAGAGCCTGGCATCACCTCCCTGGGATGGTGTTTTAGGATAAGGGGAAGATCCAAAACCTCCTGCCTGCTTCATTATCAGTCACCAAAGCCCAGCTATGCTGATGGTCTCGCCATGGTCCAGCATAGAAGTGAGCCTGTTGCCACCTCGCGCACCCACAAAGCTCCTGTTTCACGTCTCAGGCAGGTGGAAACCCAGAAGGAGAGTCAGAAGTTGTCTAAGCCTTTCAAAAAAAGCAGAGGGTGGGTGGACATTTGCTGCATGTTGCCTCCATTTATCTTTTGAGGGGCTTGTGTTCTTTCAAAGCGAAACAGCTAATCCCAGAAGAACAAACAAACAAACAAACAAAACTTAATTTAAGTGCCTATTAATCAAGGACTGACGTGAAAAACAAATGGTTTTGAATGGCTGAATTATTTTGCATTGCTGACTGCCTTGATAAGCTTTAGGCCGGCTTTTGGCATTTTTCTGACTGGGTACCTTGCTAGGATATTTTAGGTCAGTTTATTTAAAGCATGAAACCCGGTAAAGTTTCCACTGGTGCCAGCAAATCCCCTGACATGATTTTGGGTGTGATAGCCTGTTTTGACTTATGGCCTACTTGGTCGGGGCCGGCGTGCGTTCCTGCCATTGTCTCCCTCGTTGCTCTGGAGATGCTCGTCCCCGAGGCTCGCCCTCCTTAGCATACAACGCAGCCGGGAGCCATCGGGCTGTGACCCCCAGCGCTGGGGGGTAGCCCCGCCAGGTCCAGCCGTTCCCGCAGCCCTGCCCCGGCGTTGCAGGCGCTCAGGGAGATGGGTGGCCTCTCTCTTAGACCTCGTCTGGGATTTCTGCCATGCCTGTGGAGCACAGCCTTCCTGTCCCAGTTGCTTTTGTGACGGGGACGCTGCAGCTGAAGCCTGGGCAGCGCGGGGAGTTAGAGGGGGCTTTTGCAGAGTTAAAGTGTCACTACCTGCTTTCTGCTGTCCTGGGGGCCTGCTAGCAGGAATCACAGATATGCTGCCTGTGGGTACGTTTTCCCTTTCCTATAACTGCCCTGCTGCTACAGCCACAGGCTGAGTTGTTACTGCCTGCAGTCAGCACAGAGCGATGCAGAACTTGGCAATATGCAGAGAACATGAGTGCGTCTTTTAACCACTGCTGCCCAGGGAAACCTCACTTTCCAACAAGCATCAGACGACTTGAAGGCAATTCTTCAGAAGGGCCCTCCATAACAGGAAATTACTACTTGAAAAAAGATCAAACCTTCTTTTAAAAAAAACCCCACAGAATGGTAGTTTTCTGCTAGCTAAACCAAACGTGTTAAGGTAAAGGTAAGCTATTTGTCTAAGGAGCTACAGGGTCTCCAGCCATCGAGTCAGCCTGACGTGGTTCAGTGTCCGGGTCATCCCAGGACACTGACAAGGAGATGGCAAACGATCTGGCTCCCGTCCGGAGGCCTCACACTTCAGGCTGGTCTGTCTGTCGGGGAGGTCCTGCCGGTGCCTCGTGGCTATCCATCCGTTCCACTTCAGCCAAGGTCAGCCCTGCCTGGGTTACAGGCACAACCTGCCACTTGATCCCTGGTTTCCAGCCCCAGCATGGCTCCTGCCCCAGCTGCCAGATCTCTGCTACATGCCTGGTGTCGAATCAGTCTTGTTGGTCTTCCTCCTCCCCTCCGGCCCATGGCCATGGTGTATCACCACATCCAGAGCGCTTGCAGGTGCTTGGGCTTCGTCCCATGCTTCCTGGGATCTGTTTGCTCCCCAAACTCTCATTCTTAGGATGGTGACATCTGGGCTGATTGTTTTACTTTTGCCTGATTCGGATGTGGAGACCGCTTACTTTTCTGAAGACAACAGACGGGAAGGCAGCCCTTCCTCTCGCACACACCAGCTCTGCCTCAATAGCATTTTAGGAGAGAAACTGTTCCAGAGGTTTGGGACACCTGGAGCAGGACAGTTAGTCTCTGCTGTCCTATATTTCTCAGGATGAGAGTGAGGAACACTATGTGGTGGTTAGAAACTCTGCTATAAGGTCTGACCCATTTTTGTCTTCTAAAAGCAATATAACATCTGCTCTCAGTATTTCTGTGTGCCATTTCAGAAATATCTCTGGAAGAGCATTGCTAATTCATGCCCTGTCCACTTTCAAATTGTATTATTGCAGCCTCTAGTTTATATATGCTTGGGGATGGATTTTTATATAAACTAAAACTTCCACAGAAAATTATCTTGGGGATAAATTCAGTAGCAAAATGGACCTGTATCTGGCAGTTAAATCTCAGATCAGTCCAGCTGTCCTGCAGACCTTGCTGCGAGTAAGTGGGAATAAATGTTAGTTGCTCAGTGCTGAGGCATCCCCACAGAGCAGCAGCTTTTTGGAGGTTCTTGGGATTTTTTTTCTGGACGTGGTGGGGAGAAAGGGCTTGGAAAGACATGTCCCCACATCTACCCAGCCGGTGCAGGCAGCAGGTGAGACAGACCTGTGAGCTTGGTGGGGTAAGGGAAGGAGAGGCGATGGAAAGCCCAGAAGTTGCAGCTCCCAGGTTGCCTGTGCTTCAGTGTCACGACCTGGAAATGATGAACAGAAATCCCTGTGCTTAGCCCCCAAGGGAGTCACTTCAGTGGTGTGCAGTCAAGAGGCAGAGGGGCTTGGCTCCATTTATCAGGGTGCCTTCCATGCCCTGGAAGAAGAAAGCAAAATCCCTGTGGACCCTCTGTGGCAGCCTGAGGTCTGGGCAACCTGATGGCTCCCAGAGGCCCCAGCCACTGCTAAAACTCTTCTCCCATTCCTGAGAGAGAAGTTTTTGTTCTGCAGATATTATCTGCCAGTAAATGCTCCTCTAATCTGAGAGCTATCAAAAATGCTGGCTCCACTTATTTTACAGTCCATCTTTGACCTTTACTGCTGTGAAATACATCTACTGATATTCCACCAGAGGCTATAAAACATCTGGCCTGACTGAGCACCAAATAGCTGGAATTTTCTCTCCATTTCTGTCTGTGGCATTGACCCCAAAAGACTATTTATCTGCACCGTTTCTGAGTCCCCTGGAACCCGTGGGGCCCGAGATGCCGCGAGCAGCATCGATCTACCAAGCAAACCCAGCCTGCTCCTGTGTGAATGGAGAAGACCCAACTTTGAAAGAAGAACTCTGGTCTTTCATAGCATCATACCACAGCCTTCAAGGCAGACTGAAGGATTTCTGCCCTTACACATACCCTCCTCCCTCCCGGCGTCGCTGCTGGGTGGCAAAGCAACAGGAAAAGGCAGAAGAGATGTAGAAGGCTAAGCATGGTGACACCAGTTGTCAGAAGCTGGGTTTCACCACCACGGTGGCCATGCCCGTGCACCCCCAAACCCCTAAGGGGCCCTGAGCAGCGTGGAAAAGAGCCAGGTGCAGGGGTTATTAGCGCAGACAAACACGCGGCCAAAAGCAGTGACTTTCGACAGGTCTGGGAGCAGAGGCGAGGAGACACCTGCATGTCGGCAGGTGGGTTCAGCTGCTGCGGTGCTGCACTTGCCACAGCTGCAAAATGCCCACCACTGCCTTGGCTTAGGGTCCCCCCAAAATTTGCAGTCTGCCAAGGTTGAGAGATGGTGCTGTGCCCCACACCCTGGGTTTCTGACTCGGTCCCTCCGGCAGTCTGTTCTCCGCAGACTGTGGGGCTGCCAGCTGGTGAGGCTGGAGAGGATTGGACATCATTTTGAAGTAATTTTCATGGAGCGCAAACAACACTTGACCTTGCGTCTCTTTTGGTGGGCCGCCAGGAAGGTCAGCTGCCCAGTGGCGTTTTTGGTGGTGGCAACCATAGCGGCGAGGCATTGCAATATCTTCGAGCGCGCATCTAATTCCCTGTGTTTTCTGCTGCAGATGAATAGACAAAAGACCTCCCAGGTGGGGAGGGGGGCCCTGCTCCACCAGAATTTGGATTTTTCACTGTCAGCCCAGCAGAGGATCCAAACTCCAACAATGAGCTCCCTGCTCCAGATGAAAAACATTTATAACCTCTCCACGCTGAGCTCTGGCAGGGCGATACAAACTGTGAGCTCCACAAGCTAATGACCTTGAAAGTATCCATTTATCTCGGCCTTTCCCCCCAGCTTGAGATGCCACGGAAAATGTGGCTTGCTTTCTTCTTACCTTTTTTTTTCCCCTTTTTGAGCAAGAGGGATGAATATTCAGGGAACGCAGGCAACATGGAAACTGCTCAGTATCACCTCTCTGGCTGGGCCTCAGTGCTGAGACCCCAGTGGAAACCAGAAGTGGGGGGCAATTGGTCCTCCTGTTCCTGGTATGGCAGGAGGGCAGTCCGCGGGGAAGGGATATCAGTGCTCTGCCTTACCTGACGGCTCCACACTGGCTGCTCCTTCATTAATCTTCACCAATAAACAACATTTATAACCAACAAAACCCAATCCTTCAAGCCCGTTGTTCTTACCTGCTACAGGCAGCTCATAACTTGGTGTGATGTGACAATCTGAACTGCATTAAAATCCAGGGAACAGGTTAGAAATGTCCCTGGAACAAATGGAGCTGGTGCACAGCAAATGGTATTTCCTCAGGGAGCGCAGCGACTCCCTGGAGGGTTTTACTTTTCCAAGTCAGTGTCTGTTTTCTATGCATTGCCACTGTATGGAAACCACTAGCTGGCTCAGCAGGGTGCTCCCTTTCTTAAGGGATATACAACTTGGGTGTAAAATAATCCCACTTCATTTCCTTTGGTGCTCAGTACAGACAGCTTAAAGTGAAAAGGGAAGTCGCACAAAGCAGCTGACGACGGACATGGGCAGAAGCTGCTACTAAGGAACATCCTCCTACTTACAGAAAAAAAAAATGATTTGCCAAGATATTTTCTGACTGCTGCACGGCATAGTCCTCTTACAGATGTGGTGGGACCCAACCACTTTATTTGCAGATATTCTCCGGTGTACAGCCCAATCTGGCTGCTGCTCTGCAGATGCTCCAGCACCTGCAGGCTGGGACCTGCCACTCACCTTTGCTCTCAGCCAGTATGGTGGGCTGTCTGCTGGGACTAGCATTTGGGGTCCAGAGAGAATTTGCTGGCTGCTGCCTTTGAAGCTGTAGAAGCAAGCACCAGCTCATGTTTCCATTTTAGGCATACATGTAATGTACATCTTTGCTTACTGGACACTCTGGGATGCAATCCAGCCTCAGGAATTCTTGGCTTCCCTCTGGGTTTTGATGACTTTATAAGAGGTGGTGTTGCACCGAAAGGGTCCGTGGTAGTCATCTCCTGACTCACTGCCAGCAGCATGGAGACTCACACAGAGACTTGAAGAACAGAGTTTTCATTCCAGAAGACACACCCTGCAAGGTGGGTGCTGCACTCCGCGCGCACCCAGGGCTGCCCGCCCAGTGCTGTCACTGGAGATGTGGCTGCAGGACCAGGCATACCAAGGATGCAAGACTCGGTGTGACCATGGACTGCAAGTGAAGGCTGTCCCCTTGACCTCACTGGCCAGGTCTGTGGTTTTTGGCAGGGTGGGGAGATTGGGCCAACTCCTCGTGCTTCCCCCAGCCCACCCCTTCAAGTGCCTGGGTCCCCGGGTGCTAACCAAGCACCCCAGATCACTGGATAAGGCCTCAATTCAGCCCAGTGCTCCAGCACCAGCTTTAAGTGAGCGATAAAGGTTTGTCAGTATTCGGAGAAGTACTTAGGGGACTGCTTGCACCACCAGATCATATTTAGCTTGAATACAGCTATCAGAGTCTGGCTGCTTTAAAAGTACATTTATGATACACAGGTTTAATTATTTCTTTAAAAACAAAAATCCCTTCACAGAAAAGGAAATGCCAAAGCCTTTTCAAAGCTCATTAACACAGTGAATAAGAAGCCAGAGTTGATTTACATAACAGAGATATACATACGTATGTATACGTGCATGTACATTTGCATGAAAAGCATTTGCAGAGCATTCTAAAAATAGGAGACATTTCAGAGGTTTTTGGGCAAGTAAATCTTTACATGCTTTTCTGTTTTATTGCTTCCCTTCAAATTAATAGTTTAAATTAAAATCCAGTCCTCCTGTCTTGTACAATCTGCAAGCCAGTGAACCACACACTTTCCTACAAACACCTGTCTCTAATTCCTCCATTGTAGGAGCAACCAAGAACACCCAGTGCTACGGGGATGAAGGTCAGTAAAGGAGACATGTCTTTGTCTCTAGTCTTGCAGTCCTCCTAGAATGAAATTCACCCCTTAATCTGGAGGGCAATTTTCCTCCAAGGAAGGTAGGAAAATGATAATAGTTCCCTGCGAAACACTCACTGTTTTAACATGAATATGCTTGGAGGTTTGAGGTATCTAAGCAGAAATGGGAGGTTAGATAACCAGCTCTTGTGAGCTGTGTGCTCCAAATACTTGAGACGATGCTTAACCTAAAGCTTAGGCATACCCTCACCAACTTGGGTGGAGTGGCTCTGATACTTCATGCTAAGCATATGCTTAACTGCTCCTCTGGGTCAGGGCCCCAATTAGCACACCAAGATCTAATTTTATTCTCAGTTACAGCTGCATAAGACTATATTAAGCAAATCGCTTTGTACCAGTAAAAAAAAATAGATTAAGATTTGTCTCAGGGTAGAAAGGGAGAGCACGACACAAAAAAAGGTATCTTGTTGTTTGATGCTGCTGCCTCTATTACATATGTTTGTATCCTGACAGCTCTTTGTCCTCTTAAAACGTGTCTGCTCCAACCTCTTCTCACTCAGACCAGTCTTTCTAATTCCTTCTGCAAAACAGCCTCTCAGCAGAAAGTGCATGTCAGTAAGATAACACCCTGCCCAAGGATCCCCCAGTTTCTAAAACAAAGCCCATTAGCTAAAACCTATGCAAACCCATAGGTAAAATGCATGTCTGTGAGTTAAAACTGTGCCTGTGTCCATGAGTAATCATGTCGGTGTCACTGTAATCTCTATTTCTTCATCCTTCCCTTCTCCATCAAGCCATTTAGAACCTTATCCTGGTGCTTCGGACACCAGCTGACGTTACTCAGAAGTAAAGCCTATTGACTTCAGCTTATTTTAGGTGTATTCTCACAGTCCCTGTTTAGGGAAGCACCCCTTTTAGATGAATTACACTAAATTATCCACTTACAGCTAAATATGTGCTTTGGTGTTTTCCTGAACAAGATGAATTTAAACATGAACTCAAGATTATGCCTGACCATATTCCTCACCCAAGGTGCAACCAGCTTGTAAGATCCACCCTTAAATTTTGTGCCCCCCAGTATAGGCAGCTGCCTTCTGCACGCTGGCTTCAAAATGCCTCACGCACTGCTAGATCTGCAAACAGAATCATAGAATGGTTTGGATTGGAGGGCATCTTAAAGGTCATCTAGTTCCACCCCCCCGTGCCATGGGCAGGGACACCTCCCACTAGACCAGATTGCTCAATGCCACATCCAGCCTGGCCTTGAACACCTCCAGGGACGGGGCATTCACAACTTCCCTGGGCAACTTGTTCCAGTATCTCACTACCCTAATAGTGAAGAATTTCTTCCTAATATCTAAATCCACCGTCTTTTAGTTTAAAACTGTTGCTCCTCGTCGTATCACTACACTCCCTGATAAAAGAGTCCCTCCCCATCTTTCCTGTAGCCCCCTTTAAGTACTGGAAGGCCACTATAAGTTCTTCCCAGAGCCTTCTCTTCTCCAGGCTGAATAACACCAACTCTCTCAGCCTGTTTTCATAGTAGACATGCTCCAGCCCTCGGATCATCTTGGTGGCCCTCCTCCCATCAGGTAACGCTAATGCATTTGGTTTGTCTGTCATTTGCACCTGTAAAAATCAGAGGTAAATCCAGCAGGGATCAGTAAAGGGAAGCAAGAGGCCAGCCAGTTCAGTGCTCCCAGCTTTCCTGCTCACCGGAAGCCACGGCAGGAAGGGAAGATTCCCTTGGCACAGTGAGGCCTCAAGGTTTGGCCAAGGACCCCAGAAGGCTTGGGGTTGGCTTTGGCCAAGCATCCAGAAGCTAATACGTGCGATGCAACGTCAAACAGATCCCGGTGGCTCTCATCACAGCTTACAGGGGATGAATGTACAAGTCAAAGCCGACACGTGGTTTACCCCAATCTCCAGCAGCAACCACTCTGGTTTTTAAAAATACAATTTTGGCTGCATACAAGGAAAGTAGGAAAAGGCAGCATGGACAGAGACACACATCGAGATGAACAAAGCACAGCTCTTGTTTGAAGCACTGGCAGGAGCCCAGCATCTCTCAGGGCCAGGCACTGGGGTCAGTCCTGTCTGGCTGTCCGTGCCCAGGGAGGACAAGGAGCTTTAAATTTTATTAAATGTGGTTATTTTTCCTGTTAGTGGCTTTTCTTTTTTTTTTTTTTTTTTTTTTTTTAATTGGTGGTAGTGGTTGTGCTATGCAGTGTAAGCCAGAGGGTTTGTAGAATTACTGGTAGGACAGCGTCGATGTGGCAAGCCAAAAGTTTGAAGAAAAATTCATGCATGCAGGCTCCTAAATATGGATCTACATGGTTATTTTCAGCCAGAGTCTTGCACATCCATAGTTCTGGGTTAGAAAACATAAGCCCCAGGTGAAATGCATTTGGAGGCTCTCTGCCATCTGATGTGAAGGAAGACCCCTGTCACAAAATCATCTGTATGACCTACTTGCTTCTCCCCGCTAAGGAATTGTCCAGGACTCATGTAACAACTTCAAACTCAGGCACATTCCTCGAGCTGTGTGAGGAAGCTTGCACATTGCCTGACCACATTATATCTGCCTCTAGGCAGTGTTATCACTCCTTCCCTTCCATATGCTTAAGCAGAATTTTTACAAAAATAAATGAAATACATATGTACATTATGCAAAGAGTGTTCTTGAGCCGTGCTATATTTGGTTTTGCATGATACGTATCCAGCGTGTAGACCATTGGCACTCGTTTTTTAACTGTTAGAGATAAGCAGAGTCACAGCAAGCTACAAAAGAGTGTAAAATATGCAGGGCCTGATTCTCCGGCTCGCGGAGGCCCCTTTACATCACGCTGGCACCACTCTGGTGTCTAAAAGCAAGCGCACATGTGACTGGAATCCACTTTCAGGCCCTTTTATACTGCCAAAAGAGCTTAAACTTGCCTGAATTCAAATGAGACTCAGATGCTTGTAGTACAAGCCGGTAGCCGTCATTAAAAGCTTCGTTAATACTGCTGCCCCTCTGCCTCCCAGCACCGAGGCGGGGAGCAGCAGTCGTCCCTGAGTGTGGGGAGCTGCCGGAGGATCGGGGACCACTGTCCTTGTCCCAGTCCCTGGGTGGATGGGGCTTTCCCGGGACTGGGCATGGTGGGATAGGTTGGGTGGATGTGGGGACAGGCAACCAGGGAGCGTGTGGGCAGCTGGGTTGGGAGGAGTACGTGTGGTCAAGAGCCCCGCTTCTCCTAGCTGCTTCCCAGCCCAAAGTGGGATCTGCATCACCCGCGTCTCCCTTTTCATGGCTGGTTTTTCTCCCAACAAAGAGCCGATGCAGAACAAGCTGTATGTACAAGCGCAGGTACACCCGCCCTCGGTTTTAATCATTCAGCGCCAGCCAAAGAGGGAGGGACAGGAGCGCTCCGCTGCCTTCCCGCTTTCCCT
>NW_009661370.1:3277752-3279376 GCF_000708025.1 Charadrius vociferus
CCGGGCCCCAGACACAGCCGCTTCTGCAGCCAGGAGGGAAACCAGAGCTCCTGGCTCGTGACTGGCGCACAGATCACCAGTTCATGACTCTCTCCCATGAAAAAAAAAAAAAGTTTGCTTGCATTTAAAGCGCTGGGGGAAAGGATTTTATTTTTTTTTTCTTTTCCAATCCCCAGTCACATGGCCAGACTATTTTAAACATTCCTGGCTATTCCCCCATGCACCAGCTCCCTTGGCTGGCACTGGGGTATTCTCGAAGCTCGGGTAGGAGAGTAAACTCTGCATGTATAATTTATCCATTGTAAAGGATGCAAAATCTACTGGGAACAGGAGGGGATAAGAAAGAGCGAAGACACTTGTGGATGCCAAGAATTCCAAGTGCCAGACCTTGCTAGCGCTCTTCCAAAATGGAGGGTCCTACACGGCTCCCGTTTAGCTAGAGCTGAGCCTAGCCTTGCCTGCTGTGTTGAGATTTGGCAGGCTGCAGCTCGCCATTGTTGCAAGCTCTCATCCAGGCAGCAGTGCCAAGCCTCCCCTCCGGCTGCAGCCCTTCCAGCGCCGCGCTAATCCCCTAGTATCTGCCTCTCCCAGATCCAGCAGGGGCACACTTCGGAGCTGGGGATGGAGAGGGGAGAGTCCTCTCCGCAGAGACCCCTCTCCCGACGAGCTTTGTGAAGCCCCGTTTTTTCACTGTAATGAATCACCACTATCAACACAGAGGAAACTTTACAAATAAGCAGGGGGCAACATGGAATTTTCTTCCTACTCCTCCCTCCCAGACCAAGCCAAAGGGCCTGTCCAAAGCGGGCAGTGATGCTAAATGCCCTGGGCGCAGTCCCATGGCCGACAAAGCCCTGGCGAGGGATCCAGCTACCTCAAGCAGGGCTCTGCTCACCCCGTGCACTGCAGCAGGGTGGCCCAGTACTGGTGCTGTCACCGCAGCTCCACAGTTTTGGGGGAAAGTGCGGGGTCACACGGTAAAGCCAAACTTCTCACACTATTTTTAAAGTTTTCTTTTCTGTAAGCCTGCCTGCCTCTTCACAGAATCACCGAACGGTCAGGATTGGAAGGGACTTCTGGAGATCATCCAGTCTAACCCCCCCGCCAGAGCAGGGTCACCTACAACAGGTTGCACAGGACGGCGTCCAGGCGGGTTTTGAATGTCTCCAATGTGGGAGACTCCACCACCTCTCTGGGCAGCCTGTTCCAGTGCTCTGCCACCCTCAAAGGAAAGAAGTTCCTCCTCATGTTTAGATGGAACTTCCTGTGCTCAAGTTTGTGCCCGTTACCTCTCGTCCTATCACTGGGCACCACTGAAAAAAGACTGTTCCCATCCCCCTCCCAAGGAAACCCAGGGTCTGCCCAGTGGCAAGACCGCCTGCTTCCTTCCCCCAGCCAGCACCTTTTAGTGACTCTCTACACCGCAGCAGGGCAACACTATAGTTTTGAGAAGCAAGACAAGGCCAGTGGCACTGCAATACTGGGCAGTCCCGCTGCACTTTAGCCCCTCTCCCCTTTGGCACCCACCTGCAGGGCTGGCACAGGGGCCCACGGCCCCTTCCCCTCAGCAGGGACACTCAAGCCCTCAAAGTCCTCACACAGGGCAGGAGGGAGGGACACAGCA
>NW_009661370.1:3279420-3290760 GCF_000708025.1 Charadrius vociferus
GGGGGGGCGGGCAATGCCACAGCTATGCAATTGCTGTAATTAGTTGTGTGGGTTTTTTTTTTTAACTCCATTTCAGCACTGGGGTTGAACTGGATTTTGCAAAATGTGCATTTTGCAAAACGTGAATTTTGCAAAAGCAAGGATTAAGCTCTGAACACTGTCCCTCTGCCCTGGCTGCCATCCCAAATAAATCCCTGGGGAGGGGATGCGACAACCACTCTGGCCCCCAGCTGCATCCCAACTCCATCCAGAAACAAAACTGGGTCCATAGCACCCGGCTCTCCTGCCCAGCCCTCTGCTCATTCCTGCAGAGAGATTCTGAGCTTGGCTCTCTTTGCAAGCCACAACAGAGTTTTGCCTGTGGTATGGGGAAGCGCAGGCTGCCCGGTGCCCCAGTGCAGATAGACCAAGGGCCAGTCATGGGTGCCACACTGCTGCGGTGGCTCCGACCCTGTGTGGGGGCAACCCATGTCTGGCTAACTCAGAGCAGCCTCAGGAGCTGGTGGGGAGCCCCCACAGAGTTACGCCCTCTGCACCATCAAAGACCTTGAGCTCAAGTGGGATGGAAACTGCCCACATGACTGATTTTCAGAGAAAACCACTCCTTTCGCAAAAGGAGCGCTAGCTCAGAGCACGCTGTGCCAACCTGCATCCGTAGATGCTTGAAGTGATAAGACCAAACTCCCACTCGTCCGACTGCGGGGTCTGGTGTTGGCTCCAGGCTGCTCTGAGCCACCGCTGGCTTCCCTCCCAGAGGGGCAGGGGACCTGCTCACCCTCTCTGTCCTAGCAGGGCTTAAAAACACCTTTTCCATCCAATGTGATCACCACCTCCCTTCAGCGAAGCAGCTGGTTTTTTTCAACCACCACCACCATCAAGATTTCTCCAGCCAGGTGTGAACAGGTGGCTTTGGCCACAGTGGTGCTCCACGGGCCCATCTGCCAGCACGCACCCGGGTGTTTTAAATAACTCACGGGGAGCTGTGCTGCACCCCCTCACCCCTGTTCACATGGCCCGAGCTGTGCCTGGATGCCTCGGTCCTCACCGCGGTGCTGCTGCCCTTCGCCCTGTCCCCGGGCCGTGCTGGGGTGACTCCCCATCATGTGGTGCCAAGGCCAGCGGGGCACCCCATGGCCCAGGCACTTCCCTGCAGGCCCTCCCTCCAGCCTCGCTGCTCTCACCGCACCACTGGGAAAGCTTTCCCTTGGGTTGCTGCTGAGTCACTTCAAAGATTTTACCGTCATGTCCCCAAGTTGCACTTACTGTAGATGTCAGTATTGCTGGGCTGCAGGCGTCTGTCCTGTCCTTACTGGGGAGGCGAGGCAAGGCAGGGCAAGACAATGATTCTTTATTGTCTTATGTCACTTTGATGATCAGATGTAAATCTATGAAATAGGCAGAGCAGCACTTCTGATGTTAAACTCCATATTAACTCGCTTTACTCCAGCTTCGAGGGGGTTAGAAAAAGGGACTTGCCAGTTAAAAAAAAAACAACACCTTGTCCATAACGAAAAACAAACATAAGCAATCTGAATATATCAACAGCCCTCTTGAAGGAAGAGAGTCTGTATTCTTCAGGGAGGGCAAGGCGCTATCACTACACAGCCCAAGCTGAACCCTTAATTGCCGGCTGTCAGGTACCATACATCTCCAAACTTTCTAAAGTGCAGGGGGGTAGTGTGATGGGAATAGATAACACGCGAACACCAAAGGCTGGGCAGAGGGATGGAAATATTATGTATAAGGGCTCAGCTTGGCACTGGAATATTTCTGTGTACTCAGGCTGAGGAAGTGGCGTGTGGGGTCTTAGCTGAGCAAGGCAGTCCTGCAGGAGATACAGGGGGTTCATGTATAAGGCAAGCTAAATTTGTCTAACAGTTAGGAGCCAACCATCCAAAATTAAGTTTCTTTGTAATTTCCAATAATAGCTTATGAGAAAAGAAAAGGGTCTGACAGCCTCTTTGAAAAGAGAAGGAATAACCTTTGCTTGCTGACTCGTTGGAAGCCAACTGAGCATCTTCTTGTGCAGAAAATGGATAATAAACGTCATCTTGAGAGATTCTCCCAGATGTTGGCAGAAGTTGAGTCTGTAATGGGAGCTATTGAAATCTCTGTCGTAATTGTTTATTATACAAGCTGCACTTCAGAAAAAAAAAGACACAGTGAGAGTCCCATTAATATAATGACTAATGGTAAACACAGTTACTGCGCACAGGGAGAGGAACTGCTCTCAAAGGGCGGCCTCTGAATGGTGTGCTGCCCCCGTTTGGTGTGGGCAACCAACCAGAGTCAGCTGGCTAGGGACATTTCTCCCATTGCAGGAGGAGTGGTGGGTTTTGTCCAGGTAGTGGGAGGAGAGGGGGCTCATTCTGAAGGCCAAGTTTGAAGGGAAGAGGTCAGGCAGTCCTGCACAGCGGGACCCACCCGCTGTCCCCAGGGACCCCCTCCAG
Organism: Charadrius vociferus; assembly: GCF_000708025.1. NCBI lineage: Eukaryota > Metazoa > Chordata > Aves > Charadriiformes > Charadriidae > Charadrius > Charadrius vociferus. The sequence continues at coordinate 3,281,871 of NW_009661370.1, forward strand.
CAGGTCTGTGCAAACCTGGCTTGACAAAATATGCAAAGATAGATGAGGACAGGACTCGTCCTGGACAGGAGGGGAATTTTTTTGCTGCTAGCTCAGCATGGGGGATAGGCCCAGAGACTTTGCAATCACAACAGCAGCTGCCGAAGAGGTCCTTGGCCAAGCCCCTCGCTGCCCTCCGGGGTGGGCTGCCCCGGGCTCTGTGCTGCCTGGCACCCTGCACAGCCAGGGCTCGTCCTTAACAGCGCCATGAACCGACATGGGACTGGAAAGCCAGGCATCCTCGTCATTGTCATCTTCTTGGGATGCAAATACAGCGTATGTTCATTCCCAAATGCACAAGAGGAATATTTACTGATTGCAAAGCCTTTTTGTATAATGTTTTACTGACAGTTTATGGTTTCCATTTAGTGACACACTCTTATTCAGATTTCCTATGGTACTAATATGCTTTTTTAAAAAATCCATTAATTGCCTTTAACTATAACTTGGTATAATAGTGAGCCATTATTTTTTATTTTACTGATTCTGTGCTGTTCCTTGCTTCTAGGCAATATTCATTGCAACCAACTTTTTTCTGCTGGTGTATGTGCATACACGTGGCACAAACTCTGAGCCTCCCAGACACATCATGGTCAACACAGAAATGCCAAAGGTTGGATGGAGACCACGAAGCCCACCTCTCCTGTTGGCCACTCCTGAAGGCCACCAGTGCGCACATCCAGTGTCCAGGGAAGGCTCTGCAGCGTCTCTCCATTTACTAGTGGACTTCCAGCTCCATTTACGTGTGTGTGCAAACACGAGTGTGTACACACCATCCACACATAACCTGCACAAACATGTTTCTTTAGAAATATATGCATATAACTTCAGTTAGTTTTATTCCTTTCTGATCAGGTTGGGCATAACCTCTCCAGCCTTTGAGTGTAGGGATTGGACATTTAAGAAGATATCTTTCAGCAATAGCAATTAACATTTTTCTTGTTCTGTTTCACAGGTCACTCAGCCCATAATCTCTAGCAACATAAGCACCAAATGTCACTAATTAGTACTGGGTTTTAACTTTTCTTTTTGCACCCCTAAAAATGATGTCATGATCATTTTGTACGTAAGCAAACGCCAACTTTTATTTCCATGCTTAACTTCTCTATCTCTCAAGATGGCATCTGATGCAGGACCCCTCTGGGACAGAAGCAGGGCTGCCTGAGTTAGGAGGTGGCCTTTTCCAATGCTGAGACTGCGCACCTCCAGCAAGGGCACAGCAGGAGAGGACCTCCTGCGGAGGCTTCCTCCATGCTCACACTCAGCCATAGCCGTGCCAGGTCGGTTCGGCAGTGCCCGTGGGGCTGCCAGAGGTCACCTGGTTTGCAGGGCAGCAGCCATTGCATCCAGCCCCAGGACCCTCCATGCCCTCACTGGTGGGGTAATCCATCCCCACAGATTTTTGTGGGAAGGGTTTGCTGCCTTCCCCCAGCACGGCTGCCTCCCTTGCTGTGCTCCAAGTGAGGAGGGAGACTCCTCTCCCCTTTCATCCCTCAGCCACAAATATCTGGCGGCAGCCAGGCAGCTGGCAGGCACCGGACCGACACCTGCGTGCCAGATCCGTCCAGCTGTGCCCGTGACACACCATCCATCTCCAGCGCTTCTCACGTGCTGCCGCCAGTTGCTTTCCCCAGGGCCGGCTGGGAAAGGACCCGAGGCCGGTGGGAGGGAGGGAGCCACAGCAAAATTTTCAAACAACACTTTGCCTCCTAATTTATTTCCTTCTGTCACCTCCTCACAGGGGGCAGGCTCACACCTAATGCAGCCTGAGGATGCCCAGCCTGCCGGGGACAGGCAGTGTCTGGCTGCTTGCTTCAGGGCCAGGGGCTGTGCCGCAGTGCCGGAGCATCCCTGGTAGCTCCCTTCAGGCTGGGGAGGGCTTCCCGTGTGGATAATATGGCCGAGGCCCTTGGTACAAGCTATCATCTGCCACTTTTCCTGGCCCAGGAACTCGAGGGGTTTGCTGTGTGTTTTGTTTTTCACAAAACTGCTTTATACTCGGGGCAGTCGAGGCCAGCAGAAAAACTCCCCCTGACTTTGCAGGGAGCAGGGCTGGGCTCTGGGTGGGCATCTGGGGGGAAAAGCAGAACATGGCTCTTCCAAATTAATTCTGGAGTATCTCACTAGCTGATAACTCAGACCTACATGATTCTTCCCATCTTCAAAGTCTCCCTCCGTGACAACAGCTCGGCAGGAAATGAAACAGCGTTTGAGCAGGAGCGTGCTCTCAGGGAGGTAGTGGCAAAATGTTTTGTGACGTGGTTGAAGGCATAAGGGAACCACCTCATCTGTTCTTCTCCACTCACTAACCATTACCCCAGCGGGCTCCCCAGCAGCTCTGCACTTGCCTTCCCAGGCCGTCCAGCCCCGCTTCTGCATGCCCTGCGATGCTACCTGTAAAATAAGGTGAGGGTTTGATTGAAAGAAAAACTTTAAAAAAATAAACCTAAAGAAACACCAGCCAGGGAAGGGATTGACCTTGGTCAGCGCAAGCCGTTGCGCTCCCAGAGTGAAGCCTGACCTCCAGCGAAGGTGGCCAAGCTCCCTTGCACCCGGGGGGTCCCCGACCCACTGCCCAGCACACACGGGGCTGCTCTCTCGGCACATGGCTCCCAGGGAGGCTGTTCCAGGCATCCAAAACATGCACCTCTTGCTTGGGCACACATCCGGGCAGCCACAAAGGGCCCCTCAGAGAAAGGAGGATGCTCCCAGAAAAGCACAAAATGAAAATACCTTGGTGAGCCCGGGAGAGCAGTCACAGCGCGTACTGGCAGTGTCACCGTGGCCTTGCTTAACCCTGCTCGGAGCAAGGCTGGATGGTAATTAAAGGAACGCTGGGTGCCAGTGAAGCTGGCAATCTTGCTGCTGCTGCATCTGCATTAGTTTGGTGGTGGAAGATTTCATAAAGAAAAGGATTTTGGCTGCTTCACTGCATTTGCTACAGCAGAGGGGTTCACCCATCGCTGCCACAACCCACCATCCCATTGCTTGCTGTACGCCGGGGCACACCAAGGAGTCTGCAGGCACAAGGTCCCTGGGAAGGATGGCTGGGAGCAGCCAGAGTCGCACCTATTAAGCTGTTTCTCCCCTAAAGGGAACCCTCAAGTCCCCTTTTCCACAAATGTATCCATCACCCAAAAACTCTGCACTCTGCTTTTGCTTTGCAATAAAACAGCAGGAAAATTCCTCCTCCTACCACCCCTGCCCTGAATGGAAAACTTCCTTCCCCTGTGTTCTCCACTGCACTTCCCACAAGACCTTTGCTTTTTTACTTTTCTTTAAATACTTGCCCCAGTAGTCTCGTGTGGGTCAAACGTGAGTCCAATGGTGCCCACGTTGCCACACTCCCAGCTCAGTGCATCCTTCTCCTCATCGTCATGCAGAGCGCAATTTTCACCTGTTATTGAAAATTCAATATTGGGAGCTTTTAATTCCAAAGATTTCGATTTTTCAATAAAAAAGTGAAAATGAATCTCGACGGGATTGCAGCAGAAATGTTGCAAATGAGCTAGTCAAATAAGGGAGAGAGGGAAGGGAAATAGGGAGGAAGGACAGAGCGAAGGAGAGGAATACACAGAGATAGCACTTGCAGGAAAGGGCTTAAATAATTCAGATGAGAAGTATGACCAGCAGCAGAGATGCAGTTTTTTGGACTGCTCTGCACAATCCAACAGAAAATAGTGCTGCTTGCTCACTGCCCCGTCCGTTGGCTGGACCGTATCCCACTGCCACAGCATCCCTGATCGCCCTGTTTACTTCAGTGCTCATGTGCTGACAGCACAGTTTAGGCCACCTGTGTATCAGGACCCCCAAGATTTTGTAGTCGTTCTAGAACATGTCTATAACTCCTTGTCAATGTCATCCTTATTAAATCGAGTGGGACTTTTCCCTCAGGGTTAATTGGATTGGTTAAAACAAAAGAAAAGTGGTGTTTAAAAAAAAGAGTCCAATAACCAAAGTTAAATATGGGCCGTTTTCCCTATTATTTCTAATAAAACAGCCTAGGTTAAATATTAATGGATTGCTTTTTGGTCTTCTGTGTAGCTGGAAATGTCACTGGATGAAGGGGATGATGCTAGTTCTTCATTAGGCATAAAAAGACATCGATGATTACATCTGTGCAGGGGCATGAAGAGAGAGAAACATCACCTCCATGTGTCCCGAGTGAGCCAGCAAGACTTTGGGTGGATCCTCATACCCCAGAACCAGAAGGTGTTTGAAGTTTGCATTGATACCTGTTTCGGGGACATGTTGTTTTGTCTCCCAGATGTAACGCTTTACTGGAGACCTGTCTCCTGCCCATATCAAAATCTGAAGTCTCTCAGCTTCACGTGGACAAGCAGCCATCAGCTTCCACCCAGCAGGGCTATAACACAGCTGCCCACCTTTTGCCTCTCCCTCTTGGGGATCCCGCGGACTCTGATAGTTCTACACAACCCCGTCCCTCCACTCAGACACCCGTCCCTCTACCCATCCCTCCATCCCTCCATCCATCCCTCCACACTGTCGCTCCACAGAGTCACCTGGGCAGCGGCTCCTGCGGGTGCCTCCCCCGGGCTCATATCCAAGCTTGCTCTCTGCCGCTTGCAGATTCTTTCTGCATAACATCTCTGAGATATGGCCTTCCTTACCCATCTGTACAGCTAAAACTCTTGTCAAGACTCTCAGCATTTCACATCTCAATTACTGTAAAATCCTTCTCCCTGCTTGGCAAATGCAGCCTCATCCAGCGCTTCCTACTCCATCTCCCTGCCCAGCCACTACCGTACCCGCCAACCACAGCTTAAAATCATTTATGCTCCAAAGGATCACACACAAACACCTCCTGTGAGTTATTTTTCTCGCCGGCGATCACAAAACAATGGTGAACGTACGGACTCCTGCCTGGATGTGATTTTACAGGTGCAGCCCTCGACGTTGAGAGCAGCGAGCAGGACCTGACTTACACATCTCGCCATCACACTGAGATAAAATAATGTAACTGGGGGCCAGACTTGGCCGTGAAGTTATCACTGCCTTTCGTTCCCCATAGCAATGCTGGGAGGGCACCAGCTTTGGTTTAGAAACCCCACGTCCCTCTCCCTGTCCGCAGTGACTCACCCGCATGAGCATGCGGCATCCCCCAACGCTGACCCCTCTCCAACCTGACACGAGCTCACGCCTTTTGCTGAGCAGAAGTTGCACTGGCCCCATCACCATACTGGTGCGTTTAATACTTACAAACCCTTTCCTGTTGGTTTGTGCATGCTTATCTTTTCCTCCCTCATCCTCTCTTCCCAGAGCTGCTTTTCTTCTTCCTTCCCCTCCTGCTGCTTCTCTCTTCCCCTTCATCTCCCCTCCACCGTGCGGGGAAGCCTGGAGCTGGCTCCCACATTTCGCTCCTATTTATTCTCAGGTTTGCGCAGCTTTTACTGCGTGTTTTCTATTATGAAGATGACAGCAAACTGAAAGTTTAAACAAATTTGGCTTTAGGTGCTTTAATGAAAAATTAACGGGTTTAATACTGGCTTCACCATCAAAAGAACAACATTAATGTTTAATATTTAAACAACACGTCTTCACAATAATTCCACCACATTTCACATTGAGAACCCACAGTAAATGCCTGGGGTAAGGAAATAAAAAAACCCCAAACTGTAATGCTATTTACTATTTTAACCCTTCATCGACTGTCTTCTCCAGTTTACACAATGGTCTTTTGCAAAGAGAATCGAGACATTTTTAATGACATTTCCCCCTGTCCTCTGCCACCACAAAAGGTAAGAATATTAGATTTCGGATTGTAGGCCTGGCTCCTTAAGCCTTTTCAAGACCAGGGATATGAAAATGTTATGCAAACGAGTTGCCCTTTAAATGTATCTTTAGAAAAAAATGCAACAACATCTCACTGAAGAATGATTGAGTTGACATTTCATCTTCAGCGCATGCTGTCCAGGTACAGGTCTCAAAGAAAAGCTTCAAATGATAAAGAGTGGCTCCAGCAGCCATAAATTTGTGATGTCTCCCCAAATTACTGTACTAAAGGGATTTCTTGCCTTAAAATTGAACTGTACTTTTCAGTGTGGGCAGAGCATCGCCCCACCTGGGTCCAGACTCCTCACGCCCAGGAACATCCTCCCTGGAAACTGCAAATCCATCATGAACGCCAACACTTTGGGGCAGATGTTGACGGTGACACTTGGCCTCAGGAGGAGCTGTGGGCTTGTTCTCTCTCTGTTTTCACTTCAGCTGATGGCCAAGACTTCCGTATGCTCATTATTTATGAATAACCTTTTGAGTACACAGTGCTCTCCCTGATACAACACAAACAACTTGGAAAAAAACCACCTCACCAAGGAGGAAAAATTGATTAGCTTGTATTGCCTGGATCAGCTTCAAGATCCTTTTGCACATAAAATGAGAGTGATTTCTTAAACTGAGAGCATTTAATTGGAGAAAGGATTCTCACTTCAGTAAACCTCCATCTATAAAAAAGCATGATCCAGCTGGATAGCAAGAAAACAAATCGCATACACTGTAATACAGAGGAAAGAAACTACAGTGCTTCCAGATGCATATTACAGGAAAATAATTAAATAGCAGCCCTGGAAGGAGACATCACAGTTGAAGTAGATAAATAAGAAAGCTCTGTTGATGTGAACCCAGAAATAAAGCAGAGGAAAGCACTTAAATATAAAAAGTCATCAAAGAAGTTATGTGTCTGCCTTGATCGTGCGTCCAGAAAGTTTCTGGGTCATCTGTTCATGCAATTTTCCTGCTTTCATAGCTAAATTCTGTAGCACAACAAGTATTAGACAGAAAGAGATGGACAGCTGAAACAAGATGCAGACAAGGCTTCTGAGGCCTAGACAAGAAACATCTCCTGAAAATGCTGAATAAAATGTTTCTCTTTACCTGGCCACACATAAACTGGTAAATATACCATTAGAAAAAGCACTGGAATGAGACTTCCTCAGCCTCTGAGCTGGGACCCCTGCATGCACTAACTCCCCTGCTATGCTGTATGCCATGTTTTGATTCCCCAGGTAAAAGACGTTATTAAGATCAAGAACGTTCTTCTAAAAGCTGCCGTGTCCAGACAGTCATGGAGTACTTATGATGAAGGTTCATGTTGGTTTTAATCACCGATCTTCCTGGAGTGGCTCGGAGAACTGTTCGCATGACGCCTAATGGCTTCCAGGTGTCACTCCCAAAGTCCTGATTGTCCCCACACAGCCGAAGCCTTCCTACTGATGGCTACCACGCACCCGCAGCCCCGTGAGGCTGCAAGCAGTCTGATGTATAGCAAATACCCTCCAGGCCTGTTCTTTGCAGCATTGTCTTTTATCCAACTGCTTTTTTGGTTTTGCAGCCTTCTGTGATACTCTTAAGTTTTCCACAAACCAGGAGTACTTCTTCCTGCAAATTATTGTGCCCTCAGCTCCCAGTGGGGCCAGTTTCCCTCCCTCCAGCCAGGCTTATGGGCTCTAGCTGGGGGCCATTTCGGGGGGGTGCGAGGAAGCACCCACCTCGGATCGCAATTAAGTAGAGAACACGGCATCCTGGTGTTCCACAGTTGTGCGTGGCACAGCACAGAGGGTCCTGCAATTCAGACTGCAGCTGCAATTCAAATCACAAGTAAAATGAACGTATTTTTCAAGGGGTCGAACCAGCCACCCACTAGCCCTGTCTGCACTGTGGCTAATGTAACTTTTCTTAGCTATCGTTTCCTCCCCTGGCAACCACTGCCCCATCCGAGACATCTTTGGCGAGAGGAAAGCCCCGTATCAGGGACCTCAAGAAGGGCAACATGGGGACACATTGTGAAGCTCGGAAAACTCACGTCCGTGCTGAACAGCAGCTTTTTAAGGGGTTCAGATTTTCAGCAGTCTGAATCGCATTCAGCAGCAGTGTTACAAGCACATGATAAAGCCTTCTAACTCAGCTTTCTCACTTGTTTCCAGAAATTTTCACTGGTGGCAAGTACTAGGAGAGGGAGATGCTGCTTCCCTGCAGGGGCAGGTGATACCTGCTAGTTTAGGATGGTTTCCATTAGCATACAGGGCCAGGAAAATGTCAGACTAGGAAGGAGAAGAGGAATGGCCTCAGATGCACTCGCTGAACTACTCCGGTAGGAAAAGCATTTACCTCATTCAGTTGCATGTCACAGCTTTTTTTGTGTTGGTGCCATACACAAAATAACGCACTTTGTGGCGATTTTTGCACACTCTCGCAGGCCCTTCGCCTTGGGTAGAGGAACCCGGACTCGGTGTCAGCCTGCGATGCGAGTAAACAGTGCCTAATCCAAGAACTTCTTCCCGTGTTGTAACTTTGCAAAGAGCTTCACATGAAAGCCCACATTGTTTCGAAGTGCTAGACATTTTCCTGCTCGAAAGTTTCTAACAGGGAACTTCTGCTGGGTTTTGGATTCAGGTCTTGTCGGTTCCCCGGCTGCCAAAATGACTTTTGTGAGGCAGATAAAACTTGGAATAGATCTGGTTCAACCTTTGCAGCCAGCTCCTACGCCTATGAAGTTTCTGAAACAAAACCCAGAGTCTCTGGGGGAAGGAAAAGAAAAAAAAAAAAAACGAAAAAGAAAAAAAAACCACCCTCCTGCACTCTTGATTGTCGTTCGGTTCTCAGTGAGGTTTTATAGTTTGGACTCATCACAGCCCGAAACCCCCTTTTAAACCGGTCGTTGCTTTAATTCTTTTTTTTTTTTCCCCGTTTCGAGGTGCGCCCTCGGAGCGCGGGCGCGGCGCGTGCACGGCGGGTGGCTAACAAAGAAACAAAGGGAAGGGCCAGCAAAGGGGGGCCACGGGCCACCGCTCGCCGCCGACCTGCGGCTCCAGCGGACCTCTTCATTCATTCA